>NC_058135.1:254933109-254943582 GCF_016433145.1 Gracilinanus agilis
ACAGTATATACCTAAAACCATCAACAAGCATCATATGCAATGGGGATAAATTAGAAGCCTTCCCAATAAGATCAGGAGTGAAACAAGGATGCCCATTGTCACCTCTATTATTCAACATAGTACTAGAAACACTACAGTAGCAATTAGAGAAGAAAAAGAAATTGAAGGTATCAAAATAGGCAATGAGGAGACTAAGCTATCACTCTTTGCAGATGATATGATGGTCTACTTAAAAAATCCTAGAGAATCAACTAAGAAGCTTGTAGAAATAATCAACAACTTTAGCAGAGTTGCAGGATACAAAATAAATGCCCATAAATCATCAGCATTTCTACATATTTCCAACACATCACAGCAGCAAGAGGTAAAAAGAGAAACACCATTTAAAATCACCCTAGACAATATAAAATACTTAGGAATTTATCTACCAAAACAAACACAGCAATTATATGAAAACAACTACAAAACACTTTCCAAACAAATAAAACTAGATCTAAACAATTGGAAAACCATTGATTGCTCATGGGTAGGAATAGCTAACATAATAAAAATGACCATTCTACCCAAATTAATTTACCTATTTAGTGCCATACCTATCAAACTACCAAAAAACTTCTTTACTGAATTAGGAAAAACTATAACAAAGTTCATTTGGAATAACAAAAGATTAAGAATATCAAGGGAAATAATGAAAAAAAATGTGAAGGAAGGGGGCCTAGCAGTACCAGATTTTAAACTATACTTTAAAGCAGTAGTCATCAAAACAATATGGTACTGGCTAAGAGACAAAAGGGAAGATCAGTGGAATAGACTTGGGGTAAATGACATCAGCAAGATAGTGTATGATAAACCCAAAGAGCCCAACTTTGGGGACATAAATCCACTATCTGACAAAAACTGCTGGGAAATTTGGAAAAGAATATGGGAGAGATTAGGTTTAGATCAACATCTCACACCCTACACCAAGATAAATTCAGAATGGGTGAATGACTTAAATATAAAGAGGGAAACTATAAATAAGTTAAGTGAACACAGAATAGTATACTTGTCAGATCTCTGGGAAAGGAAAGATTTTAAAACCAAGCAAGAGTTACAGAAAATTACAAAATGTAAATTAAATGGTTTTGATTATATTAAGCTAAAAAACTTTTGTACAAACAAAAACAATGTAGTCAAAATCAGAAGGGAAACAACAAATTGAGAAAAAATCTTTATAACGAAAAACTCTGACAGGGGTCTAATTACTCAAATATACAAGGAGTTAAAGCAATTGTATAAAAAATCAAGCCATTCCCCAATTGATAAATGGGCAAGAGACATGAATAGGCAATTTTCAGTAAAGAAATCAAAAGTATCAATAAGCACATGAGAAAGTGTTCTAAATCTCTAATAATTAGAGAAATGCAAATCAAAACAACTCTGAGGTATCACCTCACACCTAGCAGAGTGGCTAAAATGAAAGAAAGGGAGAGTAATGAATGCTGGAGGGGATGTGGCAAAATCGGGACATTAATGCATTGCTGGTGGAGTTGTGAAATGATCCAACTATTCTTGCTGGCAATTTGGAACTATGCTCAAAGGGCTATAAAAATGCCTGCCCTTTGATCCAGCCATGCCATTGCTGGGTTTGTACCCCAAAGAGATCATAGATAAACAGACTTGTATGAAAATATTTATAGCTGTGCTTTTTGTGGTGGCAAAAAACTGGAAAATGAGGGGATGTCCTTCAAATGGGGAATGGCTGAATAAATTTGGTATATGCTGGTGATGGAATACTATTGTGCTAAAAGGAATAATAAACTGGAGGAATTCCAGGTGAACTGGAAAGACCTCCAGGAAACTGATGCAGAGTGAAAGGAGCAGAGCCAGAAGAACACTGTACACAGAGGCTGATATACTATGGTAAAATAGAATGTAATGGACTTCTGTACCAGCAGCAATGCAATGACACAGGACAGCTCTGAGGGATTTATGGTAAAGAACGCTACCCACCTTCAGAGGAAGTACTGCAGGAGAGGAAACACATAAGAAAAACAACTGCTTGAACGCATGGGTTGAGGCGGACATGATTGGGGATGTAGACTCAAAACTACCACACCAATGCAACTAACAACAATTTGGAAATAGGTCTTGACCAATGACACATGTTAAAACCAGTGGAAATGTGCATCAGCCATAGGTGGGGGGAGCTCGGGGGGTGAAGGGGAAAGTAGGAGTATGAATCATGTAACCATGTTAAAAATCAATTTTAATAAATGTTTTTTTTAATTTTTTTTTATTTTAAACCCTTAACTTCTGTGTATTGACTTATAGTTGGAAGAGTGGTAAGGGTAGGCAATGGGGGTCAAGTGACTTGCCCAGGGTCACACAGCTGGGAAGTGTCTGAGGTCGAATTTGAACCTAGGACCTCATGTCTCTAGGCCCGGCTCTCAATCCACTGAGCTACCCAGTTGCCCCAAATAAATGTTTTAAAAAAAGGAATTAATCTGAAGGCATCTGGCATAGTGCATAAATAAAGAAAATGAACAGAAAAAAAATAATAGTATCAGGGTGGGTGTCCTAACATCCAAGGGAACAGAGCCTACCTTTAAAAAGGCTGGGAAAATGAGGAGACATTAAAAAAATCTAACTATAGTGAATTTTATGGAGATAAAGAGCAAGGCACAGACAGAGAAGGGCACATTGAAAGCAAAGCAAATACATTCAAAATCCAAAAGAAAAATATGAATTGGACTAACATGCTGGAAGAGCTTAAAAAGGATTTCAGAAAACAATTAAGTAAGTGCAGAGGGAAAATGGGGAAGAGAGATGAAAGCAATGCAAGAAGAAATCGGCCAAATGAATAAGGAGGCTCAAAAAATGAAGGAGGAAAATAATTTCCTAAAAATTAGAATTGGGCAACTAGAAGATGAATTCATGAGATATCAATAAATGATAAAATAAAATTTTAAAATTTTAAAAAAGAAGAAAACATGAAATATTGAAAAATGGACTGAAAAATAGATCCAGGAGAGACAATTTAAGAATTATTGGACTACCTGAAATTCATGATAAAAAAAAAATCCTGGATATCATAATATGATAAATTATCAAAGAAAATATTCTTGAATAAGAGAATAAAATAGAAATCGAAAGAATATACACATCACCTCCAGAAAGAAATCCTCAAATGGCAACTTTCAGGAAGAGAATAGCTAAATTCAAGAACCCTGTGCCCCCCCCCCAAAGCCAAGGAGAAAATACTGCAAACAGCCAGAAAGAAACAATTCAAATACCATGGAGCTACAATCAGGATCACACAGGACTTAGCAGCTTCCACACTAAAGAATCAGAAGGCATGGAATATGAATATGAATACTTTGGAAGACAAAAGATCTAGGTTCACAATTCAGTCACCTATCCAGAAAATTTATTTTTCTTTCAGGAGGAAAAAAAATGGTCATTCAATAAGATATTGAGTATATTCAATTCAGGAGGAAAAAAATGGTCATTCAATAAGATAGAAGATTTCCAAGTATTCCTTAGGAATACTTACACAGAAGTAGAAGACCTACACAGAAACTGAAAATTTGGAGTCTGAACACAAGACGGAGAAGCTTGAAAAGGTAAATAAGAAAGAAAAAACTTAAGGGACTAAAATAAGGTCAAACTGTTTGTATTCCTACAGGGAAAGAAGATATTTGTAAGTCTTTAAAATTCGTATTAGTAGTAGAGCAGTTAGAAGGAGTATACTTAGATAGAAGGTGAGGAAGTAAGCTGATTATGATGATATGATATACAAAAAAATCAAGGAGGGAAGAGCCAGAATGGGGTAAATTATATAAGATAGGGAGGCATGAAAAACTGTTATAGTAGAGGGGAGGATTAGGGTGGTGATGGGCAATGCTTAAAATTTACTCTCATCATAACTGGTTCAGAGAGGGAATAACAATCATACTTGTTGGAGTATGGAATCCTATTTTACCCTATAGTGAAGGAGAAGGGAATAAGACAAGGGAAGGGGGTATTAATAGGAGGGAGGAGGAACTGTGGGAGGTTGATAAGCAAAACACTGGTCAGGAGGAATAGAGTGAAAGGAAAAAGAGCAGGATCAAAAGGATAAAATAAGGTGGAGATATAACAATAAAAAGGCCAGTCAAGAATGTTTGATAGAAGGGAGATAGAGAAAGTCTATGTGGTGAGTCTCTCTTCTAGCACTCCCCTGGGACAGAATATACACTGGGAGACTTTAAGGGGGTGTCACCCCAAAACTGGGTGACCTGGATGGCTGTGCAGCCCCACAGGAGTTGGGGGCAAGGTTTCCCTATAAGAGAAAGTATGTAGTACCCCAAACAAGGTTCACACAAGCCTCCCCCCAATCAATTAATTTCACAGCAGGTAGTCTGGCTTCAAGATGGAGGCAACCAGACCAAGCTGTGGTTCCCCTCTTCCTTGTTGTCTCTCAGGCTCTCTGCAATACTATCTGACTGTTGAATATTTTTTTTTATTCTTAAATCAGGGATTGGGGAAAGGGATGAAGAGCAGAGGGATATTGGGGTGCCCTCTTCTCCCTCTGTTTCTATTTCTATCCTTTCCTATAATTGTAAGTTTGACCAAAAAGGGTCTCACAGCAAAGTTGGGTAATGGATGAAGGAGACTAAGAAATTGCTCCCAAAATGGAGTCCAAAAATTTAGCTGTCTCTATGGTTGAAGTCTTGATAGGTGATATGCAATGGAAAGGCTTTGACCAGAGAATCAGGGTTTCATTTTCCAAAGAAAGATCTTCAGGAAGCCCTCAAGATTGGATGCAAGCAGGGTTGTCCTCCTCCTCCCTCTTCCCAGTCCTCTGCCCAAAGACCTCTCCTCTCCCTCTCTTCCTCGGAGAGATTCCCAGAATCCACTCTGGTCTCAACTGTCACAATTGTCAGCAACTGCCTTCTCTGGCTCCTTTGGTCCCATCCCCCTTGCACAAATCCTATCCTTGCAGAGGGGAACACAAAGTTGGTAATCATAACTGTGAATGTAAATGGGATGAACTCACCCATAAAATGGAAGTGAATAGCAGAGTGAATTTTAAAACCAGAATCTACTATGTGTTTGTTTATAAGTAACACATTTGAGTCAAGGTGACACACACAGAGTAAAGGTAAGACGCGAGAGCAGAATTTATTGTGTATCATCTGAAGTTTTAAAAAGTACATGCAGCAATCATGATCTCAGACAAAGCTAAAGCAAAAATAATAGCATCAAGCTAACTAATCAGGATTAAGCCTTAAAATCCAACCAAACAGAGCAAGGGGACCAAAAATTACAATACATGAGTTGTATCTCTGAAATACAGCATGGAGCAAGTCACAAAATATGAGCTTTTTGAGAGCAAGAATTATTTTTTTATATTTGTATTATTAGAGCCTAGCACACTGCTTTGCATATAATAAGTGCTAAATAAATGCTTTATTACTTATTCAAAGTATACAAGATTTCAAAACTTCAAAACAGTTTTACACAAAAGACACATCATCCTCTGGATTGATGGTACCATCATTAACATACATGCATTCAATTTGCACCAGCTTATCTGACAAAGCATATCATTTTTCATATGTAAGATATGTTATCTGAGAATACTATATACATGTTTTATCTCTTCAACTTATTAGGAAGTAAAGATTTCTATCTTTTTGTTCCTTACATCAGCTCATACAGTCTTCATCTCCAAGTAGACATCTAATGTTAACAGCAATCCTAAAATCATTTTTTCCCTTATATGCATGGCTAATGACAGGAAACAATCATAATCTGCAAAGAATAAAGGACAAAAAAACAAAATTCAGCAATTACTTCTGCCTTCCACTAACAGCATAACATCTCTTGCATTCAGAAAGAAAACATTAAAATATTTAAATCTCAAATTTAATTAGAATAAAATTCTAGTTATCTAATAATCAGTTCTCTGTATTTTTAAACATATTGAATTAATTTCATATTGACAAGCTTTATGTTAGTTTTTCAGGGTTACCTCTTGAGTAATTGGGAAAATTTTAGGCAAAAATGTTTCAACATAAGCATAAAATAAGAAAAGACTTTTTTGTATGTGTAAAAGAAAGCAATACAATCAATTTTAGATTTATTTGTTACAAATATGCATTAGCCAACAATTCTATTACTAAATGGGGAATGAGGCTACCTTGACAGACTCTGGTTCAATAACAAATATGCAGGTCTAAGTTATCACACACTTTGGATATGAATTCAACAGAAGGATAATGACAGTTGCCAAGGATTTGTACTTGCTGTCGCTTAGTACCGGTGTTGCCTGTCAAATTGTCTCTTTTTCTTATACAGAAGCCATAGAATTTTTATGGATAGCAATTACTTACAATATACAAAGAAGTACATCAAACTTAACAACCACTCTTTAGCCCTTCAGTATTTGGTAGTCTCTTTGTTATATCTAGTCATCCATTTTCATCTAAATTATTTATTTATACTCTGTATTTGACAAGCACAGATTTCTTGCTTTATATTCCTATGGTGCTTATACTTCCCTGAAGAGATACCATGATTTATTTTAATATGATTATATTTTAAACTCATCTTTATCTTATTACTGTTTTAATGGTAATTAAGCTTTTTGTTTAAATAAATATACTAAGAGAATATAAATTCAAAGGAATACAAACCTATGGATATAAATTGCATTCTGATAGGTTAAAATATAATAAAATTAAAAACAAAATAATTAACCATGCAATCATTTAGCATGATTTTAAAAAATTCTCTGTTGCCAATAAGGCACAAAGACTTTATTAGTATGCTTGCAACCCCAGTTAATTCAAACAATAACTTCCAAAGATACAAGTGACTTTTGGCAATGGACACATATTTTGGATGGACCTTAAAGGACATCTTAAGAGAGTTAAGCAAAGAAAAGGGTACTACTCTCATGTCCTGCTGTCAATATTAGTGGCTGGCATCATCCTACTTCAGTTCTAGAGATGCTAGCTCAGAGATAGGGATAGGCTCAGAGGAAAGATCAAGGTAAGTTCTAGGACATTAAGTTCTGCCATCAGATCCTTGAACCGAAAGCAACAGATTTTTTTACTTTACTGGTTAGCTACATGTGCCCCCAATTTAAAGTTTCGCCCTAAAGTAGAGTTAGGGACTAGACTCATGACTTAAAGATACTTCTTGAATGGTGAGTCTACCTGCCCTCTTCCAATTGCAGGTCAGCACTTTCTCTCCAATTTATGGTCTCAGAGAGTCTCTTAAAGTGCTGGAAGGTCTGGTAACTTGTCTAAGATTAAAAAGCCACTTTGTGTCAAAGATGCATCTTGAACAAGGTCTTCCTGGTTCTAATGCTGGACTGACTCCATTATAGTAGAAATAAATTCTTACTATCATTGAAAAGGTTACCTGCCCTAATGGATAAAGAACTTATCTCTGAGGAAGGAAAATCTAACAAATCTTTATACATACTGAGTCACCTTACACAGGTTATTTAACCTCTCAGGGCCCTCAGACAATTGGACAATCTTATAAATTGAGTAGATGATTTTCACTGGAGGGTTTCCTCACTAAAGGTTGAAATCATAGATTCCTGAAACATTAAAAAAAATAGCAATTTATTTAATAGGGCAGGGAAAAAATGAGAACATGAAAGAGTCACTATAACTGATTGTTCATTAACCTTGAGAAATTTTTATAGGGCCAGCTAGGTGGCTCAGTGGATTGAGAACCAGGACTAGAGATGAGAGGTCTTGGGTTCAAATCTGACTTCTAACATTTCTTAGTCGTGACCCTGGGCAAGTCACTTAACCCGCCATTGCCTACCTCTTCCTCTTCTTCTGTCTTGGAACTAATACAAAGTATTGATTCTAAGATAGATAGTGAGGGTTTAAAAAAAAGAATGGTGTTATATCACTTATAAGACAAAAACGATGGTGATAACAGCTATCATTTCTAAAATACTATAAGATTTATAAAGTGCTTGGCTCACAGTAACTCTGCAAGGAATGCAATGGAATTATTTTTATTCCATGTTATAGATGAAAAAGCCGAGACGCAGAAAAGTTGTCTTTTCAATGATCTAATAACAATTGAAATGTCAGAGACGGGACTAGAATTCAGATTACCTAACTCCAGGCCCAGTATTCTTTTCACTAGACCTTCCAGCTATTCAAAGGATTCCCCATCTGCTCTTGAATGTTAAAAGAAAAATATTCAAAAAAATAATGATGGGTGAGTAATTATGGAGTTGGACAGCTAGGTGGCACAGCAGATTGAATGCTGGATCTGGAATCAGAAAGACTCATCTTACCTGAATCAAATCTGGCCTCAGATACATTCTATCTGTGTGACCTTAAGCTAGTCATTTATCCTTATTGGCCTCAATTTCCTCATGAATGACAAACCACTCCAGTATTTTTGCCAAGTAATTCCCAAATATGATTATAAAGACTCAGAAATGACTGAAAACAACAATCAATGGAGTTCTCAACAGAAGCAAATTATGACAAGGGTACTCGATTAAAAGGAAGCAATGGATGATAAGTCTGAGTAACAGATCATAAACATGGCATAAAAGTATGATATAATACCAATGGGAAACTTCAGCTCCCAAAATTCTGCTGAAATTTTTTCTCCTGAAGAATACAGCAATATTTTCTTTAATTTTATCATTCTATTCATTTCTTTCTTCAAAAGTTAGGGGAAGTAAAAATGGAAAACATGATTGTATGGACTAGATTCTAACCAACATATTGGAATTAGTTAATAAATGTCAGAACTTTAGGAAGAAGTAGCGATGCCGTCTTTCAATTCAAGAAAGGTAAGGAGGAACAAATACTCCTGGCAGTCTGACATGTGCCATATTTTTTTTGGAAGTACATTTCAAAGAATAAATTTCATAATATGCCTTGAACTATGCTATTAAAAAATTTTATCAGTGATGTTGATGAAGATAATTTTTACATGAAGGTAATATTTCCAGAATATACAAACCTGGGAGGGACAATTGATGCATTAGGTGATCAAGTGAAGATCTAAAATTATCTCAAAAAGCTAAAAAAATTAGCTAAATCCATTAAGAGTAAATGTAATAGGGATAAATATAAAATTCTACAATTTGGGTCAAAAAACCAGTGGCACATAGATCACTTGACAATAGTTTATATTAAAAAATCTGCATGTTTTCAAGGACTGTAAAGGCAACATGAATTGACAACATGATATGATACCTCTCCTTAAAAGAATCCTATGCAATAATTCTAAGTACATTACAAGATAATGGAGATAATAGTAACTAGAGGTGGCCTTGAAGGGAGGATACATGACCTATCTTTGATACATACTGAATGAATTAATAACAGAAAAAGTCGATAATGAAAACAACCAAAAAGCTTCAACTGAAGCTTTTTGAGAAGCTGAAGTACAAATGGAGCTAACCTGAGAGAAGTGACATAGGTCTAGCCTAACAATGAACTTTTCAAAGAGAAAGGACAGAGGGACAAGATGGCTATCACCCTGGTGCCATCTTTCTTCTGTCCCCCTCCTAGCCATTTTTTACTGAACAAGATATCTACCAGCAAGGCTAACTAATGGTTAACCACATATCCAGAACAGACAATGCAAGACCACATATTGAGGACAGACAATGCAAGACCAACAATGAGCTAGACCCAGAATTGAACAGGATATGGTTAGGAAGATGGGAAGTTAGGTACAGCCACTTAGCTGGAAACTCTTCACCTTCCCCTCCAAACAACTTTAATATAATGTCTTGAATCAAATTTTAGAACAGAAGAGCCAACAAAAAGTTGGGGTGAGGTGGTTCCAGGTTAAGATGGCGGCAGAGTAAGAAGCAGCTCTTAACCTCTCCTGACCGAAACACACAAAACTCCTCAAGGGGAATTATAAGAAGGAGAGGAAGAGAGCATTAAACCTTACTCTCAGTGTAATCAACCCAGAGAGGGAAGAGTAGCTATACTATCCATTGGGACATAAAACTCTTATCTAACCCTTCTGAGAAAGTTAGAAGGGATAAACCAAGGGGAGCAGGGGAGTGGGGAGGTCAAAAAAAGGGAGGGGAGAAGAGGGAGGGAATTCATAAGGCCTTTAAAAACAAAAAGAGGGGGAAAAATAAGGGAGGGGGTAGAAAGGGAAGTTAATCAAGGGAGGGGATAAGGGATAGCAGCTCAATAGCAAACCACTGGTTTAAAAGGAAAAAGTATAAGGAAAAAGGGGGTAGGAATAGGGGAGGATTCGAAAATGTCAGCAAATGCACAACTGGTGATTATAACTCTGAATGTGAATGGGATGAACTCGCTCATAAAACAGAAGCAAATAGCAGAGTGGATTAGAAACCAAAATCCCACCATATATTGTCTACAAGAAACACATATGAGGCGGGTGGACATACACAAGTTTAAGGGTCAGGGTTTGAGCAAAATCTTTTGGGCGTCAAATGAGAAAAAGAAGGCAGGAGTGGCTATT
>NC_058135.1:254943982-255090141 GCF_016433145.1 Gracilinanus agilis
CCATTGATTGCTCATGGGTAGGTCGAGCTAACATAATAAAAATGACAATTCTACCCAAATTAATTTACCTATTTAGCGCCATACCTATCAAGCTACCAAAAAACTTCTTTACTGAATTAGAAAAAACTATAACAAATTTCATTTGGAATAACAAAAGATCAAGAATATCAAGGGAAATAATGAAAAAAATGTGAAGGAAGGGGGCCTAGCAGTACCAGATATTAAACTATACTATAAAGCAGCAGTCATCAAAACAATATGGTACTGGCTAAGAGATAGAGAGGAGGATCAATGGAATAGACTTGGGGATAATGACATCAGCAAGACAGTGTATGATAAACCCAAAGAGCCCAACTTTTGGGACATGAATCCACTATTTGACAAAAACTGCTGGGAAATTTGGAAAACAATATGGGAGAGATTAGGTCTAGATCAACATCTCACACCCTACACCTAGATAAATTCAGAATGGGTGAATGACTTGAATATAAAGAGGGAAACTATAAATAAGTTAAGTGAACATAGAATAGTATACTTGTCAGATCTCTGGGAAAGGAAAGATTTTAAAACCAAGCAAGAGTTAGAGAAAATTACAAAATGTAATTTAAATGGTTTTGATTATATTAAGCTAAAAAGTTTTTGTACAAACAAAACAATGTAGTCAAAATCAGAAGGGAAACAACAAATTGGGAAAAAATCTTTATAACGAAAAACTCTGACAGGGGTCTAATTACTCAAATATACAAAGAGTTAAAGCAATTGTATAAAAAATCAAGGCATTCCCCAATTGATAAATGGGCAAGAGACATGAATAGGCAATTTTCAGGTAAAGAAATCAAAAGTATCAATAAGCACATGAGAAAGTGTTCCAAATCTCTAATAATTAGAGAAATGCAAATCAAAACAACTCTGAGGTATCACCTCACACCTAGCAGATTGGCTAAAATGAAAGAAGGGGAGAGTAATGAATGCTGGAGGGGATGTGGCAAAATTGGGACATTAATGCATTGCTGGTGGAGCTGTGAACTGATCCAGCCATTCTGGCTGGCAATTTGGAACTATGCTCAAAGGGCTATAAAAGAATGCCTGCCCTTTGATCCAGCCATGCCATTGCTGGGTTTGTACCCCAAAGAGATCATAGATAAACAGACTTGTACGAAAATATTTATAGCTGTGCTTTTTGTGGTGGCAAGAAATTGGAAAAGGAGGGTATGTCCTTCAATTGGGGAATGGCTGAACAAACTGTGGTATATGAGGGTGATGGAATACTATTGTGCTAAAAGGAATAATAAACTGAAGGCGTTCCAGGCGAACTGGAGAGACCTCCGGGAACTGATGCAGAGTGAAAGGAGCAGAGCCAGAAGAACATTGTACACAGAGACTGATATACTGTGGTAAAATTGAATGTAATGGGCTTCTGTACCAGCAACAATACAATGACCCAGGAAAATTCTGAGGGATTTATGGTAAAGACGCTACCCATATTCAGAGGAAGGACTGCAGGAGAGGAAACATAAGAAAAACAACTGCTTGAACGCATGGGTCGGGGTGGACATGATTGAGGGTGTGGACTTGAAACTACCACACCAATGCAACTACCAACAATTTGGAAATTGGTCTTGATCAAGGACACATGACAAAACTAGTGGAAATGTGCATCGGCCATGGGTGGGGGGGACTGCGGGGGGCGAAGGGGAAAGGAGGAGCATGAATCATGTAACCATGTTAAAAATAAATATTAATAAATGTTTGGGAAAAAAAAGTTGGGGTGAGATATTTTTCCAGCCTAAGAAAACTTAATCTCTAAAAAGAAGTCTATAACCTCAGGGTGGACATCTGATGGAGGTCTGTTCAGAATCCATACATATGGAAGTGGCAGCAGCAGCAATTTTAGGAGCTCTTACCCCAGAGGTGGTAAGGGGATTGGACAATTACTCAGAAAGAGACAATAGGAGAGGTTTGTGACACCAGGGTTGTGGCTAACCGAGAACACATTCAGGGGCAGCACCAGCAGTGGGTCTTAGAGGTGGTTATGACAGTAGAAGGAACAGTTTCAGAACTCAGCCCAGAGATAATAAGGGGTTTGGACAACTGATTAGAAAGATATCATGGGGGTCCCTTTTCTGAAGGCATAACTAGACCTTCGGGAAACTCTACTGCCCAAATACAATTCTGGGTCACAGTTCTAGGAAGGAGAAAATTGCTTCTGGCTAATCACAAGGGAGCAGAGAACTTGGTCTCAGTCTCAATTCTAAGGCAGGAAGAAGCATTAGCACTGATAGTTTCAATGGAACAAGGGCCCTTCCTTGGTAAAGATAAGAGAGGAGACCATAATAGCAGTGACCCTACCTCTCCCAGAATCAAATAATCTTGGAAGAATCAAACACTGGTAGACCCACAGAACAAGCCCTGAAAATAGAACCATGATAGAGCCTCAAGCTTGGGACAATACCTTTCTACTCCCAGGTAGGAAGAACCCAAATTTCGCATGAAGTTAAAAGTCAAGAAATAGGCTGGGAAAAGGAAAGTAATAAATGTTGGAAGGAAAAGGAACAAAAAATACTGAAGGAAATAACACCATAAAAACCTATAATTGGCCTACTTGTTAAAAAAAAGGCACTAAAATCCACTAAGAAGAACATCTTTAAAAACAGAATGTGGTAAATGGAAAAGAAGATACAGAAATTCACCAAAGAGAAAAATTCCTTAAAAAGTAGAATTGGCCAAGTAAAAAAATACAACATCTCAATGATGAAAAAAATGTTTTAAAAATTAGAAGTGGAAGCTGTTGACTCTGTGAGGCATCAAGAAATAATAAAACAAAAACAAAAGATTTTTTTAAAAGGAGAAAATGTCAACTATCTCATTGCAAAAACAAAGAAAAATTGAACTACCTGAAAATCACGATCAAAGAAAAAGCCCAAGGACCAAGGCAAAGAACCTAAGATTATAAACAAAAAATAGACTACTCAGCAAAACTGAGCATAATATTTCAGAGGGAAAAATAGATATTTCATGAAATAGAATACTTTTTAAAATTCCTGAAGAAAAGATAAGAGCACAATTGAAAATCTGACATTCAAAAGCACAAGAATCAAGAGAAGCACAAAAAGTAAACAGTAAAGAATAATCATAACATACTCAATAAAGTTAAGATGATATATGCAACTTCCAATAACTTTGTCATTGTTAGGACAGCTTAAAAGAGTTTATATAGGCAGAGGACATGAGGGTGAATCAAGTACATTGGAATCTCCAAAAAATGAAGATGGGAGAAAAAAAGGAAGTACTGGGAGAAGTAAGGAAAGAGATGTGAAATGAGGAAAATCTTCTCACATAAGAATCATAGAAGGAAGAGTTTTTACAATAGGAAAATTGGGTAGAGGGGGTGTCAGTCAATGCTTGAACCTCACACACTCATCAGAATTGGTTTAAAGAAGGAAGACTACACACACACACACACACACACACACACACACACACACACTCAGTGGTGTATAGAAATGTAACTTACCTAATAGGGAAATAGAAGGGAAAGGAGATAAGAGAAAAGGTAGAAAATAAGAAATGGGAGGAAACATTTAGGGAGGTAGTGGTAGTGGTTAGAAGAAAAATAAACTTTGAGGAGTAATAATATAAAAATAGAGAAGAACAAACAAGATAATGGTATAGGTATAAATAAAGTTAGTAATCAACCATGAATGTGAATGGGACTTACCCATAACGTGGACGCAAATAGCAGAAAGGCTTAGAAACCAGAATTCAACTATGTTATTTACAAGAGATATACTTGAAATAGAAAGACACACACACATTTAAAATAAAAGGTTAGAGCAAAATCCAATATGTTTTTGCTGAATTAAAAAAAGGCAGCGATAAGGATTAGCTGGGTTGCTCAAAGGATAGAGACTGCTCTTCTGCCTTAAAGTTGACAGTACCAAGTCTAAAAAGGCAAGGGATTAAAAAAAGGCAGTAGTAGCCATTATGATCTCAGACTAAGCAAAAACAAAAGGAAACCTAATTAAAAGAGAATGAACAGGAAAACTACATTTTGCTAACAGGTGCCAAAGACAATGAAGTAATGTCAAAAACTTTTGCAACAAGTTTATCTGAGTGAGAAAGACCTCATTTTTAAAATATATATTGAGTATAGAACTGAGTCAAATTTTATAAAAATAAGATCTACTCCCCAACTGATAAATGGTCAAGGATTATGAATATTTAGTTTTCAGAAGAGAAAATCAAAAGTATCTATAGTTATATTAAAAAATGCCCTAAATCACTACTGATTTTTAAAATGCCAGTTAAAACAACACTAAAGTAGCACCTCCCATTGATTGGGAAATGGCAAATGCTAGAGAAAATGAGAGGAAAATAAGTTCACTAATGAATAGTTGGTGGAGTTGTGAACTGGTTCAATGTTCTGAAAAACAATTTGTAACTAGGTCCAAAAGGCTACAAAACTGTGCATACTTTCAAACCATAAATACCACTATTTGGTCTATATCCCAAAGAGATCAAAGAAAAAGGAGAAGGACTCATATGCTCAAAAATATTTGTAGCTGATCTTTTTGCAATAGAAAAGAAGTTGAGGGGATGCTCATCAGGTGAGGAGGGGCTGAACAAGTTGTAGTATGTGATTGTGATGGACTGGTATTGCGGTACAAGAAATAACAAGGGGAATGGTTTCAGAAAAACATGACAAATCCTATAGTAACTGATACAAAATTAAATGAAAAAGAAGGAATATTGTGCAGAGTAACAGAAATGTAATGATAATCAACTTTGAAAGACCTTGGCTTCTTCCATCAATGCAATTTCAAAGGACTTATGATGAAAAAAATGCTATCCATATCCAAAAAAAATGCTGAACTCTAATGCCAATTGAAATACAGTCTTCTCACTTTATTTTTCTTGTTTTTAAAAAAGTGTCTGATAGGGAAATGGGTTGAATTATTTCACATGTATAATTAATACCATATTGGCTACCCTCTCAGTAAGTAAGGGAGGATTGGGAAAAGGAGAGAATTTAGAACTTTAAAACTGAAAAAGTAAAAAATATTAAAATAAATTATAAAAAAGAATATTAACATAATTAATTTTTTAAAGAATGGAATAAAGGTGGGGGCAGCTGGGTAGCTCAGTGGATTGAAAGCCAGGCCTAGGAGGTCCTGGGTTCAAATCTGGCCTCAGACACTTCCCAGCTGTGTGACCCTGGGCAAGTCACTTGACCCCCATTGCCTACCCTTACCAATCTTCCACCTATAAGTCAATACATAGAAGTTAAAGGTTTAAAATTTAAAAAAAAAAAAGAATGGAATAAAGGAAAGAAAGAAAGTGGGGTAGGTTTCTTTTGTAAAATTTCATAGCATTTTAAATGACCACAAGCTCCTTCCTAAAACAATAATATATTCTTATGGAGATTTTCAAGCCTCCAAGAATTTGCAGTATCCATGACTATATATAATAGTATGCCACAGTCTCTAAATATTCAAGCCAGAAGATTCCCCAAAGGACAATAGTGAGGTGTACAGTGGGCTTACATATGCCAAAATGTATTAGTAATAACCTGTATAAAAAAGAGATATCAAAGATGTCATCTAACAGACAGGTGTGAGAGGGAGAAGATGTGAACCATTACAAAATCATATAATGACTCAGAATGAATGATTCAGGATAAGAGACCATGTGATATACTAGTATTGATATGATTTGTAGATTAAGGCCTCCAGTACATTTTGTAGACTTTTTCACGGATGATTTATTGGAGAACATTGACAAAAGCTGTGAGGATGAGAAAGCATTGAAAGGGTTATGATTCATACAACTGGAGAGAGGACCTGTAGTCAGAGTGATGGTGGAGCTATTCACTGGAACAGACTTGATGGAAAGCTGGTTAGAATTATGCCCACAAAGGTATTAAACTGTGCCTACTCTTTGACCTAGCTGTAAAACTATCAGGTCTATGTCCAAAGACATCAAAGAAAGAGGGAAAAGATCTATAGGCATATTAAAGTATTTATAGCAGGTCTTTTCATGATAGCTAAGAATTAGAAACTAAAGGGGTATCCCTCCTGTTAGAGAATGACTAAACAAAGTGTGACACATAGATATAATGTTATTCTATTAAGCTATAAGAAATGATGAAATAGGGGTAGCTAGGTAGTTCAGTGGGTAGAGGCAGGGGTTCCTTTGTTCAAATCTGGCCTCAAACACTTCCTAGCTGTATGGCCCTGGTCAAGTTACTTAACTCCAATCACCTATCCCTTATTGCTCTTCTGCCTTGGAACCAATACTTGGTATTGATTCTAAGACTGAAGGTATGGGTTAAAAAAAAAGGAATGACAAAATAAACAATATCAAAGGGAACTGGGAAGATGTCTATTAAATCATACAGAGCAAAGTGAGCAGAAACAGGAAAATAATTTATATAATGATGACAAAATTATAAAGAAAAATAAGTTGGAAATACTTTAGAATTCTCGTCAATACAGTGATAAACCATTCATCCAAAAGAATAAAGATAAAATATGCTACTTACCTCTCGAGAGAAAAGTGATGAACTTAAAATGCAAAAAGAGACATTCATTTTCAGACATGGCTAAGATGAAGGTTTGTTCTGTTGGGCTATATAGCCATGTATTGAAGGCTTTATTTTTCAGAGACTTTTGCTGTTAATTTTGAAAGAGGGAAAGTAATGGGAAGGATAGATTAATTTTTAATAGCCTGTCCATGGGGGGAAAAATCAAAAAAGGCATATATCTTTGATATCACAGATCATTTAAATGATTAAAGTAGCATAAATTGTTATAGTTCTACTAACTACTTATATTTAATTATAATTTAACTCATTTGTATTGAATTTTCCCCTTAATATTTATAAAAGACAAAAATATAACAGGTCAAATGCTACAAAGAAAGAAACATATGAAGACAATTCTTTGTTCTATAATCTTAGAGAGAGAGGTTACATCTTGGTATTTAAAATTAATCAGATGAACAGTATTTTTTTTCAAACATCCACTTCAATCATTGAATGAACAATTTCACAACTTAGGGTTGATGAAATGTCATGTACTGAAAAAAATGCACCTTCTATATTTAACATTTAACTAAGCAAAAAAGAAGAAGAAATCCTGCAAGTTGCTCTTATCCTAGTTCCATATGACTCTATGTCTAGTAGAAATCATGTTATGCTCCTTAAGGGCAAGGATAATTTTATTTTTGTCTCTATCTCTCCAGCACCTAAGACAATGCCTTCACTATGAGAGACTTTAATCAAATAATCAGTGAATTTAATTAATTGAACAAATGTAACAAAGCCTTTAATAGCTTAACAAAATTGTGAAACACTATTAAAACTGATTTTGTAAGTAAGCCTAGTTATAAAACAATGAAAATTAATGGATTCATTTAGGAGCTTCTAGGGGCTTATACCATGTTTCAAAAGACATTTCATTAATAGATTTTAAAAAAAGGACAGTTGGTGTAGTCACTCACAAGCTAAGCCAAGGCATAAGCTTTCACTTGGTCAAATAATTTAAACTAGCCCTGAGACAACACAGGTTTTCTCCCAAGATACTGTTTCATTAGAACTTCCCTACATATCTTCTTAGTAAAGTCTAGTAAAGTCCCATCATCTCCAGGGGAATATAGACTCTCCTGTCTGGCATCCAAAGCTTTTTGCAGCCTGGTCCCAATAACTTTCTATCCTTACCCACTGCATGTTGTACAGTAAAACCAAATTAGCCTCTTTAGTTCTTCATACACAGAACTGCATCTCCTATTGCTATGACTTTGTCTCCTTTTCTGCCATAAACTTTCTAATTATCTCCATCCTGAAATTCCTAATTTCTTTCAAAGCTCAGTTCACTGTCTAAAACTTTTCCTGAAACCCCCAGTTGCTAGTACCTTCCACTAAAAATCATCTTTTATCTATCTAATTACATGTGTACCTATTGCTTCCCTAGCAAGACTGTAAGCTCCTTGAGGGTAGGGACTATTTTTACTTTTGTCTTTGCATATCAGCATGGAGCTCAGTGCCTAGTGTAAGAGGGGGAAAGAGGTTTTTTAGTTGGATATATTCATATTTAAAGGTGTGGTCGCCACGAATTGGAATAATATCAATTCTAAAATGATTTTAGTAATTTATTTATAAAATATAAGAGAGAGTGGAAGTAGAGAGATAAGAAGAGAGTAGAGTAAGAGATCTAACTTAACAAACTAGATTAGTATTCAAATCTAGGCTTTACTCTGGCAGGGCTTCAGAGGCCCAGCTGGAGGGCCTAAAAGTCATTTAACAAGGGGTTTAGCCACAAGGGCTCTTCCCAATCAAGGAAGCCTCCTGGAGGGTAGTGCCCTAGGGAGGCTTAAGGTAGTCAGCCTTCTTCATTAACCACAAGTAGTTCTAAGGGAAAGAATTAAGAACAGTCTCACCAAGGTTTCAGGGTCCCAGGTCCAGGGCTCCTCCATATCCTCCACAAGCAAGAACCAGAAGAGGTCCTCCAGGTCCAAGACATGAACAAGAAGAGAGTTGAACTCCCTGAACTCTCTTTTAAATGGACTTCTTTTGCGTCACTTCCTAGGTCTTCCTCTTAGTTTATGTGTCCAATCACAATAGATGCTTTTCTTGGAACTGCCCAGGAGGCAATCAGTAAATTTTTATTTGTCACTCACTCTAGCACAGGTGGGTCACAGACCTCCCAACTTGTGAGTTAAGTGGAGTTGGTTACACTTTTGGTGATTATATTTGAGAATGGGCAAGGTAGACTTAATTTTATTATCACACTAGCACATTGGCATTTATTGATTGATTAAAGACCTTAGTCCCTATTAGATTAATGCTAAAGAACTAAAATACTAAAGTACCTCATTAATAATTTCTGTCAAGGACCACATTAAGACCGATATTTGGGACATCTGAAATCAAATTGTTGAAGGCTTTGAATGGTAGACTTAAAAGCTTGTACTTAAAGATTATTTTATTGATTAATTAGCTATTAATTGACTAGTGTAACAATTAAAAATGATAAAGGCTGATATTATGAAGAAAAATAATATTTTAATTACCATGGCCATGTTGGTAAAATATATAAGACCACGCCTGACTTTCAAAAAATGCCACCCGTCCATATCTCTTCCCATCTTGTCTGTGTAGTCAAAAAGAGCATCTGCGCTATACGTTGGAGACGTCACCACATCCAAAACCAGAAACCTATTAGATCATGGAAAATGTAATTTCAAAGTCCCCCACATGTCCACAGGAAGTTTGTCAAATACTTTTAAATGGAACCCCCAGAATTCCAAATAACACATTAGTATTTTCATTACATCGAACGGTTGTTGTAGAAGCGAGAATATCTTCAAAAAACAAAGTAAATATCAGTAATCTAAACAGATAAAAATCATGAAAAAATATCCTTCATCAATTCCAGCATGATTTCTAGATTTTTGAAGAAATACTGTACATTGTCAGTACCAACAGGCGGATTAGCATTTATAGGTGGTCTAAGAAATATGTGATTCTTATCAACTCTGGTTCTCTTTTAATGTGTTGCTTGTAATGTGTACATGTACATGCAATGTGTAAATGTGTTATTTACATTATTGATTTTTACCTTGTATTTTAAAGATGTTTCAAGTCTTTACTTCTTAAGTGTACTGTAAGATTCTTAAATATACTGATATTATCAAGGAAGTGGAAGAGGGTTGAGCAAAGATGAGGGTCAAAAGAATTCACTGCTGAGTAGTCAATATTCAGGTGTAGAATGCATCTTTAGGTACAAAAAGATTCACCAGTGAATCTGAAATTCAATTTGGTCAAACTATATGCATTAACATTCTCAGCAATACAACTTATGCAACTCTATAGCTTTTCTTTTTTCCTATTGCAGAAATAATAGTTCTGGATTTCATCATATGATAGAAACATTTTAATAGTCTTTGGAGTATTTCCTATATGTAAAATATTTAAAGTATCTTGACAATTTCTTTCGCTTGAAAAGAACTCTAAAAATGTTAAATTGATAGCAACTAGGTGGCACTGTAGATTAAATGCTGAGCTTCAGCATCAAGGAGACCCGAATTTGAATCCTGTCTTAGGCAATTACTATGTGATCCTTGACTTCTCTCACTCTCAGTTCCTTTATCTGTAAAATAACAGCACCTATCTTTCAGAATTGTTGTAAGGATTAAATAAAATTAATATAAGTAAAGTACTTTGCCAACCTTACTGAACTATATAAGGTAATAGATAGTAATACTAGATAGGAGTGGTAGTACTAATAGTACTAGTAGTATTTTTGTAGTAATACTAGTAGTAGCAACTCATTACCATTCTTTAAGTGTAATATTTCTTCTTTAATGTGAAATAAGTGACTTGGGAAATAAGGGAATAGGTAGGGAATTAGAAGGGGAAACACTAGTACAGCTGAGTTAAAAGTAGCCCACAGCTCTCTTGAGAGAGGTAACAAACTATCACACTAAGCTGAGGAAAAAACAAGTAACAGAAAGCAAACACAGCCAGGGAAACAGTTTACATTAAGAGTGGGTTCTTGAAGACTGGGAAAGAGAAGACAAGGAAGTTTATGAAAAGGGTTTTTAATAGTTTACAAGGGCAGGAAAGTATGTAAGAGGATCAACTGTCATCTTAAGTCTATTTCCCTTACCCAACTATTAGAATGTTGGGTAAGGGAAATGACTTCACTAACACTAACTATAAAGCAGCCAGCTTAGGCAGGGGAAGATTGGGAATCTCACAGAGCACTTCTCAGGACAGTATCAAGATGAATCAGGTCTCAGGAAACTCCAGGTAATCAGCAAATTAATCCAATAAAGGCTAGGGAGAATAGTGTTTACTGTGATTGTCCACCAGCCCAGTAAAACACCTAACTCAACCTAGTATCTTGATTAAAGGTTTCTCAGTGAATTCAAGGTTAGCTTCACTTTTCCAAGATCCCAATATAAGTCCATAGGCTAGTTGATCAGTTTCCAAAAACTCCAACACCACCACTCACTCTCCAAGGCAAAATTGTCAGTTTTTTTACCTGTCACTGTGAACTAGTATCTGCCAACATATTATTCCAGGTTTGGAATATTCAGCTTCTGCTAGGTTTTGCTGGGTCTGCTTTTATACTAGTTATAATAATTTCTATCTACAAATTTCCTATAACAAATGTTGGGAAAAAATAAGAGTACAGTTAATAGAAAAATAGGATATATCCATAGGTTAATGAGAGGAGAGTTTGAGAAATGCAACAGAAATCACAAGACTTCCAGCTTTTATATATATGTGTATATGTATATATATATGTGTGTGTATATATATATACATCTTTATCTATATATCACTAATTAAATGATAGCTAATTGTTAATTCAAAATTTAAAGAAATATAAATGTGTTAATTTGACACAATTATATTTCTTTGGCAAAGATACAAGTACTGCACTGTGTGGTATTAACACATGTATAATTGATTTGTTAATTCTCAGAAAAAGTGCTATTTTCTTTTTGGTCCCTACCCTTGCACAAACTTCATATGACTATACTCCTCAAAAATGATTTATTATGAATATATTTTAACATTCAGTTTTACCCCTCAAATCTTCTACATGAGCCCTGTCTCAAATTGTATTATGGAGACATCTATGAAAGAAGGACAAAGCAGTTAGCTCCTCTCTTTCCTTCTGCTGGTGATAAAGGACCATTTTGGGAAGAGGTAAGAAGGAAAGATCTAAAAGAAGAAGGTCAACAAGCTTCATGCTTTATTTGACTCTCATGGGGATCTAGGTTTTCTGGCTTATAAAATTCTCAATTATTGCTTTTTCAGCCTATGAAAATGAGCCACTATAATGCAGTTGTAAGACGTCCCAAATTCTATCAATGCCATTAACACAGTAATGCAGAGCAAGTTACTAAACCTCTCTGATTGAGGCATGTTATGTTATGTTATAAAATCCACAAAGGCATTGTAACCGAGGCAACCATTCTATTCAGAACAAGAAATGTTCATCTCATTTATTGGTTGTTTCATGGTAATGACAGGATCTGTTTGTGTCTTTCATCTACATTGTTTTACCTATGTATTTGATTTCTTCATCTAATAAAATACTTTATCTGCTGGTGTTAGCCTCTTAGTTTTTGAGGTTATCCTATAAAATCGGTCTAAGATTTTGCCACATAAACCCTATACACATTATTTTATTCTTTTGTTGACAGCTTATAATAAACAGATTGAAGTTTTTCATTAACATTTTTATTTTGTCACTCTTATAATCTAATAGTAAAATAAAGACACAATGAATAATAGTTCAGTTACACAGTACTTTAAGGCTTGCACAATGCTTATCTTACAATTGACTTCATGAGCCTTGTTAATTCTTTTTGGACTTTTTAAAAATTTATAACAGAGATTGCCCTCTAAAAAAGTAATTACAAGTACAGCATATTTCTTTTAGAATTTCCAAAGAAACTGAGTTCAAAAAAAATCTAATTAGCCCAATGCCCCTTTCCTATATACATATGAAGACATACCCAATTATCTTGAAAAAGGCAATTAAAAATACAATTAATAATCTTAAGACATGTTATAATTCATTTGATAATTACATTTCTCATGAAGATACTGTCAACATAAACTGTGAAACTGTAGCTCCATCATGTTTATAAGTATCATGGACAATATGTTCACTGCTCTGTTGTTCTTAAATGTTGTGTTGCAGTTTTTCTTAACAGGTAATAAGTGACATAAAACATATCTGATTTCCCAATTCATAATTTCAGTTCTATCAAATATGTTACTATGAGCTCATACCTTCATTTTATGCACATTAGAAGATGAGTTAAATGGACAAACTAAAAAAAAAGGTAACTACACTTTTACCTTACATGCAAAAAGATAAAAATAGACATTAGTTTTGACATACCTTTTAAAGAGTCATCACCAAGATAAAAGCATAAATGTACATTTTCTAATTCATAGAGCATAGTAGCATACATGCTGTTGTAATTGTGTTTTCATCTTCTGGGTCTCCAGCCTTCAGAAATAGCCAGTAAATTTGGTGTAAGTCAAAAATTTGAAATAAGTCACATGCAGAAGATAATAAACATAGAATGACTTTGTATTCAATGATACTTCATTATTTTAAATATATATCATTTCTGATTTTTTTCCTTGTTTTTGCCATGAGGAAAAAAGGTAATTATAGTAGTTTTTAAACATGCTGTCAGAAAAATGTGCTAGTTAAGCTGTGGAGAGAGAGTCCATCCTACAAAATGTTATTTTTCTTTATAAAATGTGTAGTAGAATAAATATTTTTTGAAACACCAAAGACTATACAGTATTGGTATATTTATTTCTTTGAGAAGGTGCTCTGAATCTCAGACAGCATAAATATTATGGAATGTGATGGTTGCCATGGTAACAAATAAATAGGAGCAGGCAATCCATGCAATCTTTTCAGCGGTCTGACTTTTTTTTCATAAATATGCATATTTTATAGATAAAGGATCATTCAACCCCTTCCTCAGTTCTCCTTTTACAAATGAGCCTACTAGTTCTTTATTTAATTATTATATACAAATATATTTTATCAGTTAGCAAGGGAATAGGTTTAAGAACTTAAATAATTATATGGAAATCAATTAAAATTTTTTTTACAAAATTATACTTTTAAAAGTACCTTTAATTCTCATTCTCACTGTTTTATTTTAGCTAAAGGTAAGGACAAGCAGCCTGGTTTTCCTCTGAGATATAAAATTTACATTTATTTCATCTGAATTTACTTCACATGGATCATGTATCACTTCTGACTAAAGAATGTTAGATGAACTTGTCTATCAGAGAAAGACAGAAGTTGTGCATTTGTAATTTTAAAGAGTCTTTTCTTTTGGCATTTGGATCTCCAAATGCCTTCAGTCTAATTTTCTAAATATGCATTTAAATCTTTCCCAATAACATACACACTGTCTTAGAATAAAACTGTACAAAAAGCCTTCTGTATCTGAATGGAATATGTTAACACTATTTTAAGAAGGTATGCTTTAAGAAGTTCATTTTGAGATAGTGCTGGGGCATCTATGCATCACGCCTATTTGCAAAATATTTTCTGGGTGCCCAGTATTGTACTAGGTTGATCAGTCAACTAGAATTGATTAAGCACCTATTGTGGGCCACTATGCTAAGTACTGGATATAGAGAAAGGCAAAATCCATTCCCAGCTCTCAAAAAGTTAAGTTTTATAAGAGGGATGACAGGTAATGAACTCTGTATAAATAAGATCTATTCAAGACAAATTAAAGAAAATCAATGAAGGGAAGGCAGTATTACTGAGGAGGGCTAAGCGGGTGGTAGAACTTCAACTTCAACTTGAAGAAAGGAGATAGAAAGTGGAGATGATAAGAGAAAAGCAGAGTACTTAAGATAGAATTTGGATAGTTGAACAAACAAATAGTTGGATAGATAGATAGATAGATAGATAGATAGATAGATAGATAGATAGATAGATAGATAGATAGGCAAATCAGTNTAGATAGATAGATAGATAGATAGATAGATAGATAGATAGATAGATAGGCAAATCAGTAGAAGAAAATGTCTTTGCCCTTTGGTTTTGAGGAATGCAAAATGAAAGTGAGGGAGCAAAAACAGACTCATCCACTCAAAGATTCATTAGCATAGAAACACAGAATAAGAGTCACCATAAAGACAGCTGCTATAACTATTTTGGAACATATAGGCTCTTTTCCTTTTGCCTTAATCTCCTTGCGAAATAGACCCAGCAAAAGTATTGTTGGATCTAAGGGTTTATACAGTTTTTATAGTGCCTTGGGCATAATTCCAATTTGGTCTCCCAAATGGCTGGATCAGTTTACAATTCCACCAACAGTGCATCAGTGTTCCCTCTTTTCCATATCCCCGCCAATATTTGTCATTGTGTCCTTCTGTAATTTTAGCCAATCTGATGAGTGTGAGATGATACCTCAGAATTTTTTTGGTTTGCATTTCCCTAATCAGTAGTGATTTAGAACAATTTTTATGTATATAGCTTTGATATCTTCATCTGAAAACTGTGTGTTCATATCTTTTGCCCATTTACCAATTGGGGGATGGCTCTTTAAAGTCTTTAAAAAATAAATCCTTTCTTTCTGTGTTAAAATCTATAGTAAGTATTGATTCCAAGGAAAAAGAGCAGTTAGGACTAGGCAGTGGGAGTTAAATGACTTGTCCACAGCTAGGAAGTGTTTAGACTTATTCCTATAAATTTGACAAAGTTTTCTATATATTTTAGACATAAAACTTATATTCATCACTCTTTATGACATCTCCCCCAAATTTTCTGCTTTCCTGCAAATCTTGAAAACATTTATTTGTACGCAAACTTTTTAATTTAATGTACTCAAAATTATCCATTTTATATTTCAATGATCTCCATCTCTAATTTACTCACAAATTTCTCTCCTCTCCAAAAAAATCTGATAGGTAGCATGTTCCTTGTTCTTCTAATTTGCTTACACTATCTCTTTTTATGTCTAAGTCATGTATCAGTTTTCATCCTATTTTAGTGAATAGTATATAAGATATGGGTCTTCACCTAGTTTCTGCCAAACTCCTTTTTAGTTTTCTCAATAATTTTTACCAAAGAGTGATTTCTTATTTGAATCTACATTTTTTGTTCAAATACAAGGTTACTATAATCTTTTGTCATGCTTTGTTGTATGTCTGTTCTGTTCCTGATTTCTATTTCAGATAGTTTTGCTAATTACAGTTTTATAATATAATCTAAAATCTAGTACCATTAGACCTTCCTTTTAAAGGGCTGGCTGCCTCCTTAATAAGCAAAAAAAGTAATGGTGAGAGGGGGCAGTTTCGAGACTAAAGGAATAGAGAGCCAGACCTAGAGATAGGAAGTCCTAGGTTCAAATATGGTCTAAACACTTCCTAGCTGTGTGACCTAGGGCAAGTCATTTAACTCCCACTGCCTAGTCCTAACTGCTCTTTTTCCTTGGAATCAATACTTACTATAGATTTTAACACAGAAAGAAAGGATTTATTTTTTAAAGACTTTTTGGACATTAGGTATAGTGGAGTGTTTGGCCAAGAAGCAGTGTCATTTGTTTGAATAACTTTCTAGAAATGTAGATTTCATTACTGTTCTTTGAACTGGTGTTGGATGGGGGGAAATGAGAAAAGCAAGGCAAGGAATGTGGGCGGTTGTAAAGTGGGGTTGTAAAGATCTGGATCTAAGCAAGAAAAGGGGGGAAATCCATCTATATCCATGATATCCTGGGGCACCAGAGATCATAGCCCAGTTGCCAGAAAAAGATGATGAGGGTGGAATGGAGATAGCCAGAAAACACTATACACACATAAATACATACAACATAAATATACATGTTGAAGTTGTTACCTAAACATTTTCAGAGAAAACAAGGAATTCTAAAAGGTATCTAAAAGGTAAGAACACATCTTGGGTATATGTAGAGGGCAGTCATTGCAAAAGTACAAAAATGGTAGAGGAAGGAAGAGAGGAAGAAAGGGAGAAAGGAAGAGGAGAAGGGAGGGAAGAAAGGAGGAAGGAATGAAAGAAGGAAGGAAGAGATGGAGAGAGGGACATAGGAATTGAGCATTTATTCAGAGCCTCTGTGTGCAAGGCACTATGCTAATCACTTTATAAATACCTCATTTGATCTTCACATGGGAGGTAGAGGCTATTATATCCCTTTTATAGCTAAGGAAACTGCAACAGACACAGGTTAAGTGGTTTGCTCAGGGTAATGTATCTAGTGTCTGAGATTAAATGTAAACTCATATTCCGTACTCCAGACCCACTCCTCTGTCTACTGTACTGCTTAAATGCTGTTCGGAATTTGAAGAATGAATAAATGGTTAGAAAAGTAGACTGTTGCTTGATTTTGAAAAGTTGTAATAATGAAACAGAGTAACTTGTATTTGATCTCAGAAACAATAGATAGCCTACAGATTTTACTGGGGAGAGTTTATTTAGCAGGTTATATTGCTTTTATAGTATGGACTTGAGTATAGCATACACTCTCAAAACTTTCCAGGATCTTTTCCTGGGTTATGGTTGGCTTGTTCATATCACCTGAACCCTTTCTAGAACATCAAGGTGGTTCCATAGACATAGATATAAATTATTCTTAAGTCCTATGAGTAAGCCTGGTATGAAGGAAATACATATCTTTACCACCCACTTGTAGTTTATGAGGCCCTACTGGTGTGCTTTCCATTTATACAAATCAATCAGAAAGACATTATAAGTCAAGGCAACAAATCATCAAGCATTTATTAAGTATTTTCTATATACCAGGCATTGTGCTAAGTCCATTAACTCAAACATGAAGCACAAAACAGGAAGTCAAAATCAATATTTGCTTAATAGAAGACAAAAGTTTGAATCCGAACATTTCAGTCCATTCTGAAATCTGGATGACACCCTCCCAACAATGCACATGATTTCTCTTTTGGGAAAAGTAAATACAAACAGAAAAATCCAACAGTGAGGTATATGAGTAAACTTAACTCAAAATTATAGATTCAGAACTGGATTTCTGCAGTTTCTTTAGAGAATTTTCTGCAGAGAGCATTAATTATTTATTGGCTGGGACCCTTCTTTTGCTTCATTGCTGGTGGAAACTTAACACTTTGGGGCTATTAAAGTAGTAGTATTAAGTCCTTTTAGTTTTAACTGCGATCTCCAGAGCTTTTAAGGTTGCTCTCTACATGCTGAGACAGCATGACCCTCAGTAACAAGTGGTTCTCTTTTTTATTTGAAATTTATGTTATTTTTCCCCAATTGCACATTAAAACAGTAACTAACATTTTCAAAAGAATTTTGAATCTTGATTTCTCTTCCTCCCTCTTCCCTTCCCCACCGCCTGCCCTAAGATGGTAAGCAATCTCATAAAGATTTTATATGTGAAATCATGTAAAACATTTTCCCATATAAATCCTTTTGTGGAAGGAAATGAACAAACAAAACTAAAAAATTAAAAAGTTTGATTTTGGTCTGGATTTAGACTCCATCAGTTCTTTTTCTGGAAGCAGATGACATATTTTATTTTTAATCATGAGTCCTTTGGGATTGCTTTGAATCATTTAATTTCTGAGAATAGCTAAGTTATTCACAGTTGTTCATTACACAGTATCCCTGTCACTTTATACAATATTTCTCCTGGTTCTGCTTATTTCACTCTGCTTTAGTTCTTATCTTTCGATTTTTTTGAGCTCCTCCTGTTCATCATTTCTTATAGACAATAGTATTTCATTACAATCATATACTATAACTCACTCAGACATTCCCTAATTGATGGGTATTGCCACTCCCTTACTTTACAGTTCTTTGACCTCACAAAAAGAGCTGCTTTAAATAATTTTGTACATATAGGTCCTTCTTTACGTGTTTTATCTTTGGGGGATATAAACCTAGTAAAGATATTGCTGGGTCAAAGGGTACGTACTGCTTCATAGCTGTTGGGTACAGGTTTGCTCTCCAGAATGGTGGAATCAATTCACAACTCTCCTAATATAGTGCATCAGTGTCTCAATTTTCCCAAATCCCCTCCAAGTATTGTCATTTTTCCTTTTCTATAATAGCCAATCTGAAAGCATAGGATGGTAACTCAAGAACTGTTTTAATTTCCATTTATCTAATTAATATTGATTTAGAACATTTTTGGCATGAGCATAGAGAACTTTAATTACTTTGTCTGAGAACTGCCTGTTCATATCCTTTGACCATTTATGAAATGGAGAATTACTTGTATTCTTGGACATTCTACTCATTTCCCTATGTATTTATTTTTTAAAGACTTGTAAAAAAATTATGGTTACTTTATATCACCCTCCATCTTATTTCTCCCTGGCTAGTTTCTGACAACCACATACCCAAATTTGCCTTTCTTTCCATCATAACAACCCCTTTTAATCTCCTTCTACTTTCCTATAGGATGAGATAGAGTTCTATACCCAATTGTGTATGTTCTTCCCTTTTTAAGCAAATTCCAATGAAAGTAAGATTCATGTATTCTACTTGCCTCCCCACCTCTACCATTTCCCCCCTACTATAAAAGCTCTTTCATTCCTCTTTTATGTGCATTTCCTCTATTCTATTTTTCCTTTCTCCTCTTCCCGATGCATTCCTCTTTATCATGCCTTCATTTTTTTCATATCATCCTATCATATTCAACTCACATCCTTGCCTTTGTCTATGTATAATCTTTCTAACTGCCCTAATAATAAAGTTCTTAAAAGTTATAAGAATCATCTTCCCATGTAAACTATTTAATCTTATTGAATGTCTTTTCATTTCTTTTTCCTGTTTACCTTTTTATGTTTCATGAGTCTTGTATTTGAGAGTAAAATTTTCCATCCAGTTCTAGTCTTTTCATCAAGAATGTTTGAAAGTACTCTATTGCATTGAATGTCTATTTTTATCCTGAAGGATTATGTTCAATTTTGCTTGGTAAGTGATTCTTGGTTGAAGTCTTAGCAACTTTGCCCTTCGGAATACCACATTCCAGGCTCTCCAATCCTGTAATGTAGAAGCTGCGAAATCTTGGGTTACTCTGACTGTGGTTCCATGATATTTGAATTCTTTTTCTGGCTGCTTGTAATATTTTCTCCTTGACTTTGGAATTCTGGAATTTTGCTAAAATATTCCTAGGAGTTCTCCTTTTGGGATCTTTTTTCAGGAGGTGATTGGTGAATTCTTTCAATTTTTCTTTTACTCTTTGGTTCTAAAATATCAGGGCAGTTTTCCTTGATAATTTCTTGAAAGATATTTAGGCTCTTTTTTTAAATCATGGCTTTCAGGTAGTCCAGCAATTCTTAGATTATTTCTCCTACATTTATTTTCCAGGTCATTTATTTTTCCAATAACACATTTCCCATTTTCTTCTATTTTTTCATTCTTTTGACTTTTAAAAAATTGCTTCTTGATCTCATTAGCTTCCATTTGTCCAATTCTAATTTTTAAGACATGATGTTCCTGAGTTTTTATACCTCCTTTTCCATGTGGCCAACTCTACTTTTTAAAAGGATTTTTTCCTCAGTGAATTTTTGTACCTCTTTTTTCAAATGATCAATTCTCCCTTTCAAGGAGTTCTCTTTAGTGTCATATCTTTTTCCATTTCGTTAATTCTGCTTTTTAAAAATTTCTTTACTTCATTGGATCTTTGTGCCTCTTTTGTCAATTGGCCTTTTCTGTCTTTTAAGGTATTCATTTGTTTAGTATTTTTTGTGCCACTGTTGACTTTTTTCCAGATTTTTCCTATATCATTGTCATTTCTTTCCCCAAATTCTCTTTTATCTCTCTCATTTGATTTTTAAAAATCCTTTTTCAGCTCTTCTATAAATTCTTTTGGGGACTGTTAGAAATTCATATTTTTTCTTGGAGGCTGTGGATGCAGCAGTGATAACTTTGTTGTCTTCTTCTGAGTTTGTGTTTGGTCTTCCCTGTCACTGAAATAACTTTCTATGTTTAATATCTTTTTTTTTGTTTGCTCATTTTCCAATTTTTTTCTTTTCTTTTCTTTTCACTTAAAAAAACCGTTAATGTTGGGTTCTATAACGTCGGTAAAGGGAGCACCGCTTCAAGCTTCAGTTTCTTTGTGCAGTTGCCTTTTAGGGGATCTATCTGCTTTCAGTTGATCCAAGGTGGTATGATATAAGGAAAGGTGTGTTTAATATTCTCCTGGCATGTAATCTGGTCTGTGAGTAACCACACGCATTCTCTTCCTCTTTAGAATTGTGATCAAGATTCCCTGCTTCCCCAAGGCTGCAAGGGCTGGTGTGTGCTAGTGATCTTCTCTATAATTCTTATGGAATAGTTTTTTGGGCTGTAAGGTAACTTTCTAATTCTAAAACTTTTATTATAATACCAACACTCATTAATGAACAATACAAAATTTTCAGATAAAAGTAAATATATGTGGAAAATTGCTTAACAAAATGAGTTCCCATGAAGTTAACTCAGAATTCTTTTAAAACCAGAATACTAGTAAATAAAAAATGGTTGCATAATCTAAGATAACTAGCAAAGTCAAATAAAATTATTTTAAGTGTTAAACACAAGTATTATGGAATCTGACTTATTTCTCATACATCATATTGTAATTCAAAAATAGTCAAATTTGTACTGAATGAGGAAGCAAAAAGAATGTATTATCGAATATATTTGTAAAATATTTTAAGTATAATTTGAAAAAATAAGAAGAGAAAAATGAATGTGTAGGAAGATAAGAAATATGGAAGTTTCTTCTCCATCTTTCTTTTTGTTTACATACTTCTCTTCTATCTTAGTACCATCTCTAGACACCTTCTTTTCATTTCTACATCTTCTTCCAAAAAGATGCATCCCAAACAAAAATATAATGACTTTTATCTAAAGAAACTATAGGTCATATTTTCAAGGTTTTCATCCATTCAAAAAAAGTACTGCCTGGTGAATAGAAATGAAAAAAAATTGTATGTTCATTTTTTTTAATGGGAGAAAAGAAAGGCTTCAATAATTAGACAGATAAGCTTATCCTGAACACACAGAAAAACACAAATACCAGTAATCAACTGATACCACTTTATAAGAGCAACGTGACAAATTTTTTACTGTGTTATAGTCTAAAGGCAAAGTGCTAAATTCATCTTGGTATTAAGTGAAGATTCACAACCCATTTGATCATGCAATAATAGATTAGCTGGGTTCTAGGAATGGTAAGTGGTAAACATATTTAAGAATTAAATAATAAGTAAACTATCAGTCTCTGGGGAAACATTTCAAATTGTGTCCCAAAAGAATGTCATCAGTTATATTAAATACTTTATTGATGATCCAATTCATTTGGAGTCCTTTGCCTTGATCTCTCTTCCCATAAAATCCTTTCTACAACTCCTTTAGAAGTGCAAAATTTTCTTTCTTGAAGTTCACTTTCTCCATGTTGTTCAGGCCTTCTTTCTCCACTTAGGAAACTGACATCTTGCAGTCATGGGGTCACTTGATTTACCTGAAAGATTCTCGACTTAAATTGGACAGACCCTAATTTATGTGGGGAATCTGAGAGAGGCGGAGAGGTTTGCTTTCTTCTATAGTTTAGATGGCACACTTTTATAAATGTGATAAAAATATTTTTTCTTCTCACTAGAAAATAATTAGAAGGCTACTTGCTTGGTGTTCCCAATGTTTAAAATGTAAATGTTGGTAGAAGTAAATGAGATAAGGCATCTAAGGCATCTGAAGTAGGGAGACCATGGAGACCCCAGTCATGTAGATAAAGAAGAAAACTAGCCTATTGTCAGTATAGTATTTTGATAGATGTGTCATCTCCTTGATGTGAATTCTTCCTCCAAAGGAAATCCCACTAATGTCTCTTAATCCTGTGGGGCACTTGGCCATGATGTTCTATAAATCTTCCACAATGAGTTCATTCAATGTACTGAGAGAATTCCTCTAGATAACTTGGCACTATATAGATGTAGACCATTCAACACTTGGCAAATGACTGGACTACCTTCTTTTTCAGTTATGTGACTCTCTCTGATGCTATCAAATCTGATAAATATTTATATCTATAGATATGACTTTTATCTATAGAACTATACCAAGTGTTGGAACTAGACAGTTGTTTTCTTCAAACTATAAAGCACCTAATTTTCCAATCTTTACACTACCTGCTATAAAAACGAGTTTGGTCACTGAAATGTGTTTGAAGAAATATACTTTTAGTAGTAAGTACATATCAAGTAAGTAGGACACAAGGGGAAGACTGTCCTTAACAGGATCAATCAAGGCAGCAGAAACAAACCAGGTAGCTTTCTCCTCATCCTTTCCCCACATCAGCAGAATTCCTATTCTCTCATAGTATCCTATTGTAAGAAAGAGATTTAACAGGTTTAAAAAAGTTGTATTTTTAAAAATACATTTTATAGCTGGAAATAGATTGGAATAAAATAGAAATATAGATTTATTTTACTGAAACTTTAATCAAAAATTTGATCTAAGTAATAAAATTGGCATACTAGATATATCAGTAGATATTGAAGTCATATATTAGTTTTAGATTTTAGTAATTTTGAGCTCTCAATTCTATTAATGAAAAGTTATGTATGCCATTTATTTAGTTTTTCACATAAAAACTGACATGTATAGATGTTAGAATCAATCACTCATATTAAGACATTTGTTTTGAAGTAGGAATGGTTCAAGCTGGTCGATATTCAAACATTTTGTTCTATTTATGTCTGTGACTAGCTAAATACATTTTCAAGAATAAAAGGTAAGAACAGTGTGCTGTTGGAAAGGTAAATGGCCCCACAGGTCATGGAGGGGGAAGATAGAAGGGAACAAGTATTTAGTAAGCATATCCTATGTGCCGGGTGTTGTGCTAAGTACTTTAGGAATATCATCTCATTTGCTACTGAGAATACAGAGTCATTTCACTAGTACAGTTCTAATTGCCTGACCTAGCCAAAAATAGTTTTTCAATTCAATTAGCATCTGTGGCATAGCTGTCTGTGTTTCCATATAGATGAGAGAAACATCAAATTAAAAATAAATTTATTTTCATGAAAACAAATTCACGAATATCATTAATTTTAGATAAAATGTGACACAAATACTTAAAATTTTGTCAATATTTAAGTGCATGGTTCAGGACTGAAAATTATTCTCGGGTTCGGAGCCCAAACTTTGACCCAGAAACTGAAGATAGCAATTCTGAAATCTTGATAGACACTTGTGCTTGGATTTCATTTGCCCTGAAGCAAGGACAGAGGTGTTTGGATATGATATTCATGGTTAAGGCCAAAAGCATTGGCAGAGGATTAAAAAGAGACTTTTTGAGCATGGTTACAATTTCCTTACCTCTCCCTTTCAAAGAGACTCTGGAATGTCACTGAACTAAAAATGGCGATCTTATTCTAATCCAAGATTCATTCAAATATCTATTTTGTGAGCTTATTAGCCTCAATTACCTCACTTCTCTGTGCAATGGAATTCTACAGTCTAACAAATAAACCCTACAGTCCTTGGCCTGATGATAAAGGTCCCCTTGGTCTCTAGCCTTTCTTTCCAGCTTTCTCTCCCACTACTCCACAAGATACATTACACGTTCCAGTCAAACTGGACAATTCAATAGATTTTCTCTGTAATTGATGCTTCCTGAAACCTGCATCTCTTTTCACTCTAAACTCGTGCTCGGGAACACTGCTTCCTCCTTCACCCTCCATCAGCATCTATTGAAATCATACTCAATAACCTTAAGATCAAGCTCAAACTCTTCGTGAAGTTTCATTCAATCCCCTCCCACTTCTCTCAGCCCCATCACCAGTCATACCTGCATTATCATTATGGCAGTCATGGCCGGTGATACTGATGATAATGGCAGCAGTGATAACGACAATGGTTGTGATGATGGCGATGTAGTGATAACTCACATAGACTACTTTACATAGTACAGCAACCTGTACCTCTCCTACACACTTACCATATTTCATTTAGTATCATAGTTATTTGTCTAGGTCTCTCCTAGCACTTGTATCTTAGATCATTTTTGTGACTCTCCCAGCACCTAGCTCATATAGGTACTTATAAATGTTGGATTATTAATTTAATTGACTATTCATTTTCCAAATTTGATTTTCATTGTTGAATTCAAACAAATGTGAAAGAGTAAAGTCAAATTTTTATAATATATTCAAACGTGGTAGGTATTAAAATATACTGCAAATTCATATAGATACATACTAAAAAAAGTGTAGTTGAAAAAAATAAATATAGTTTAGATGGATTTACATAGATTTACCAGCATTTATAGTAAAGACAAAGATGGAAAGCCAAGCAACCTTTAAATTATTATATGTGACTGCATTTTCTCTAGTGCTCCTGCTCACCTGCAGCACATTAGACAAGGTAATAATTTATGATAATCATATGAAAATATACAATTAATATTCATCACCTCTCATTTCTCATCACTTTAGATGATCAGTAATGCAGAGTAAAAATGCTGTCAGATTTCTAATTGCTTTGTAATGGGCTTGAAACAGGGAAATCATTAAAGGCAAACAATCTGTCATTTGTCTGTTACTTTAACTATCACTAAAAAAAACTCATTAAAGAAATTGCTAATGAGCTACAAAAGACTGTACTCAAGGTGCTTCGGCAGTACCTTTTTAAAACAATAATGTAAATTGCTTAAATGATTCCCAAGATATATTATAATATTTTTGTGAAAATTCATCAGAAAACATTTTTTCAGTGCATTTTTAAAAGCTGTTTGGTTTCATTATTTTGACATTTCATCCATCATTCCAATAATCACTTTAGGAGATAAGTCTTTTTTTTTTCATTAGCCTTTAAGTAACTAAAGTAAAAGGTTGAAAGAAAAAGCCAAAACACAAAATTTGTTACTTATAAATTGACATTCATTTAGGAAGGAGGATTGGGGTAATCGAGAGGATAAAATCAAAAGTAAACACTTGGCTTTGATTTTTACTTTATCTCCTTCTGTCAGATTTTAATACTTGAATTTGCAATGCTTCATGTGGTTTCCTTTTCAGTTGCTGCTTTTACATGAAAGATTTTAATCCAGCTTTAAATACTGAAGGGCAAATGCATTTGCTAGATCAAGATTTTCATAGTACTACTCAAGATGCATGTTTCGTGATAATTTTTCAAAGACAAAAAGCAGGTCAAATATTCTTGATACATTTTGTATTTCTATTTTAATGATGGGATTGCAAAACTATATTGATGTTTTGTTAAATGAGATAATCATCATTGCAGGACATGGAGAGATGAAAGAATGCTTTTTAGCAGCTTCACATTTTGGAGGATAAAAAATGACAGTGTAGTGGACACTGATACTACTAATCATGTTTTATTATCTTTTGATCATGAAATCTACTTACTGTATGGAAAAATACAAGACTCATCAGTAAAATTTGACCAATGTGGTGCCTTTCACATAGATAGTAATGAATAAACATTTGTTGATTTAAATCGATATTCATTAGAAACTACAAAAAGTAAAAATAAATAAATGAAATGGAAGATTTAATCAATGGTTGATGTACTCTATAGTGAATCTAAAGCTAACTTCAAAAGGTTTCATAACACCCTGGAAACATCTTCATTATACTCTCTAATTGACTTAAACAGACTTCATATCAACTGTTTAACACATTTTAACCTACAAATTAACACCACTTGTTCATTCAGATTAACCTTTCATCTGTGAGCCAATTATGTGACAAAAATAAAATCAACTTTTTTAAAAATTCAGGTTTAAATTATAATAACTAAGAATAAGTCAGGAGGAGGGAAGAGGTTTCAAAACATAGAAATGTTACACATCATAAATAGCTAGAAGAGAGCATCACAAGGTCAGAAGGAAAGTTCTGAAATAATTGGAAAGCTCAGAGAAAAGCCAGAGAGAACGAATGACGCCAAAGAAATTACAGATCACAGAAAGAGTAGTTAGGCTCTTTGTGGGAGAAGGGTGTGGAGAAAAGAGTAACTATGTAAACCAGAAATAAAGACATTACTATTCAAATAGAAAAAAAAGTATCTACAACAGTTAATACAATGATTCCATGACAGAATTATATTCAACAAACATTTAGAAACTCTATGTGCCAACTATGGTGTAAGGTGCCAAGAATACAAACTTGAGAAACAATATGAATTCCCACCATCAAGGAACTTATAGTAGTCTGAAGATGAGATGCATAATAAAATTATAATTTTAGTTAGAAAAATAGTTTAATATCCTGAAAATGGTGATGAGGGAAAATCACTTCAAGATGGGAGGATAAGAGAAGATTTCATGGAGGAAAATAACACCACATAACATAGTGGATTAGAATGCTCGAGTTAGAGTCAGAAAGTCATAAGTTTGAATCCTGCCTCAGTTATTTTTAATTCATTAATTAATTGCAAATATTTTTTTCCATGGTTACTTGATTCAGGATCTTTCCTACTCTTCTTCCTTCCCCACTCCTGGAGCTGACAAGCAATGGCTTATACATGTACCATTGTTCAAAACCTATTTCTATATTATTCATATTTGCAGTAGAGTGATCCTTTAAAGTCAAAACCCCAATCATATACCCGTTAAACCATGTGATCAATCCTATGTTTTCCTTCTGAATCTCTACTCCCATGGTTCTTTTTCTAGATGTGGGTAGTGCTCTTTCTCATAAGTCCCTCAGGATTGTCCAAGATCATTGAATTGCTACGTGTAGAAAAGTCTTTTAAATTTGATTGCGCCACAATGTTTCAGTTTCCGTGTACAGTGTTCTTCTGGTTCTGTTCATTTCACTCTGCATCAATTCCTGGAAATCTTTCCAGTTCACATGGAATTCCTCCAGTTCATCATTCCTTACAGCACAATAGTATTCCATCACCATCAGATAGCACAATTTGTTCAACCATTCCCCAATCAAGGAACACTCCATCATTTTCCAATTTTTTGCCACTATAAAAAGTGTGGTTATAAGTATTTTTGTATACATATTTTGGGCATAATTCCAAATTGCCTTCCAGAATGGTTCTATCAATTCACAACTCCACCAGCAATGCATTAGTGTCCCAATTTTGCCACATCCCCTCCAACATTTATTCTGCCTCAGTTATTCACTAGCTGGGTGATTCTCAGAGTCATAATAACCTCTCTATGGAATGAAGGAAGGAAGGAAGAAAGGAAGGAAGGAAGGAAGGAAGGAAGGAAGGAAGGAAGGAAGGAAGGAAGGAAGGAAGGAAGGAAGGAAGGAAGGTAGAAAGGATGGATTAGAGAAATGCCAATTAAAACATCTCTGAGGTATTATTTCCTAACTATCAAAAATGACCAATGTTAGAGAGAATGTGTAAGTGTACTAATGAACTGTTGGTAGAATTGTGAACTGATCCAACTCTCCTGGAGAACAATGTGGATCTATGTCCAAAGGGCTCTAAAAATGTGCATACCCTATGAACCACTTATACCAGTACTAGGTCTGTATCCCAAAGAGATCAAAGAAAAGGGAAATGGACCTATATGTACAAAAAAAATCTATATAACTCTGTGGAGGCAAAGAACTGAAATTAAGAGGATACCCATCAATTGGAGAATGGCTGAACAAGTAGTGGTGATTGTGACAGAATACTATTGTGCTCTAAGAAATGAGAAGGGGAGTAGTTTCAGCAAAACCTGTGAAGACCTATATGAATGATGCAAGGTGAAATAATTAGAACCAGGAAATCACTGTACACAGTAACAATAATATTGTAATGTATTATAACATTGTAATAACGACAGACTTGGTTACCCTGCTCAATACAATAATCCAAGAAAATCTGAAAGGTTTCAAGATGAAAATTGCTCTCCACTATCATGGAGAGAACTAATGAATTCAGAGTGCATATTCAAATCTAACTTCACTTTATTTTTCTTCCTTTTTTTGGTGAAATGGCTAATATGGAAATGTTTTGCATGGTTTCACATGTATAATCAGCATCATATCATTTGCCTTCTCAGTGGGTATGAGAGAGAGTGGAGGGGGGAGAAAATTTAGAATTCAAAATTTTTTATCATGTTAAAAAATAATATATTGAAAAATATTTTTAAAGAATGGCAAATGGAGGAGATGAAGAAAGTGTTTCATTTGTGCTCAAAGGTAAAAGGGAATATACAAGGAATATTATCTCATGGAACAGTTGTTCATTTTCTCTCACAATGCTCATGATGAGCATAAGCAAAAAGAATAGCAGTGGCAACTTATTGCCAATATCTATTGCAGAGGATAAAGGATAAAGAGGCAGCATGGTGTCATGGGTGCAAATTCTTGTTCTTACACTTATGATCTGTGATCTTAATTTAGCACACCTCTCTGGGTATCAGTTGCCTTGTCGATAAAGTGAGGAGGCTAGACTCAAGGTTTTGTCCAACTCTAAATATAGGTTCCTATAGAGAAACTGTAGGAAAACTTGGCAAAATCTTCCAAATGATGTCAGAATATAGTGTAACACTATAAATTCAATGTCAAGTGGCTTATCTATGAAGGCAAATAATTTTACAAAATATTATGCAGGTTTACAAAACAAAAAGCCAAAGGTTAATCAGAAACCTAATGCTTTGTGTTCTTCCCCTTTATAGAGTGTAATCTGCTTTTAAGGAAACAAGGACTATTTCATTTTATCTTTGTTTCCCCAGCACTTAGCACAGTGACTGATGCTTTGTAGTCATTCAATAAATGCTTATTTACTGATTACAATACACCTTGAATACTTTCTTCCAGAAGAGAGGCAGGAGGTACTAGACATTTGGAGAAACATCACAACAATTGATATTGTGTACCTTAACCAACCCAAAATGGATATGAGTACATTTATCAGCTGTCTCTATTCAGTCAGACCATTGGCTAGATAGAAGAAAGGTCAAAATAAGCATCTAATTAGAAGTAAAGAATATGACAAGGAGACATTGCTAACAATTGTCAACAGCTTCAACTTGATCCATTCCAATAAGCTATTGATACCCAAAGAGACTATGGGGTGGGAGAAGATTTAAAAAAAAAAAAAAAAAGAAAATTCCTAGATTACCATCATTTTATGTAAGACTTTTACTAATGTAAATTATTTGCCACAGTGAGAAAGCTGAAAGCCCAGAATCTGGAGTAGGCAGCAAACATATGATTTCCTTGCCAAGAAAAGAGAATAATCAAGGGTAACGCTAGTTTAGAACACAAACTTATTTGTAAAACCCTACAAAAAAACAATAAAAGATTATGAGCAGCATCACATGGTAAAACAGGGCAAAGATGGGAATGCAAAAGCAAGTTTACAGGAAGCATGGCATCAGATTGTATGGAGACCCACTAGTTTTTAGATTCTTATGTGATAGTGTCAGGAAAACAACAAATGGGAAAATGAAATAAGTTTCTCATGTTTTGATAGTAATCTCTTTTCATTACCAGTGCCAGAGCAATTCTGATATCTGGATCGAAACACCTCAGTTCCCAAATTTCTCTATAGAGAAGTCAAAATTGGAATTAAAGGACAAAATCTATAAGATTGACTGGACAAGACAAAATGGCCACTGCAGATCTCCATGGAGGAGATGATACAATCTTAAAAATATAGAGAAATCATTTTACAGATATTTAAAGGAAGAAAAGATATCAAAGGAAAGGGGAAAATAGCAGATCTATTTTTTCACCCCCCCAAAAAAGGTAAAAAGAAAACATCAATAACTTCTAGCTCATTTGTTTAATTTTTAATTTTCATTAAAATTATTTGTATATGTACTAAAGGAGTACAGTGGGCTGGGCCAGGCATCAGGAAGACTCATTTTCATGACTTCAAATATGGAATGGGGCACAGACTAGTTATGTGACACTGGGCAAGTCACTTAACCCTGTTTCCCTCAGTTTCTTCATCTGTAAAATGAGCTGGAGAAGGAAAGGGCAAACCACTCCAATATCTTTGCCAAGAAAACCCCAAATGGGGTCACAAAGAGTCAGACACAACTGAAAATGACTAAACAATATTACCAGCAGTATTCTTGATCAAAATATATGGAAAGGAAGCACAATTTTCCATAAACAATTTTCCACAGTATACATCTTTATAGTTATACAATTGACTGAAAGATACAGATAATACAAGATCGCATTGTATTGTGTTTATTATAAAAAGGCAAAGCAAAAAAACAGCAACAAAAAAAACCAACAAACTGTCTTAAAGGATTTCTTCCTGGAAGGAATCTCTAAAACATATATTAAGACTATACAAGGTTTCTTGAATGATACAATAATGGAAGTAACTGCTCAATGGACTTCAATTACTAACATGAATTGAGGCATAAAATAGGAAGATGAATGTTCACTGAAGTTGTTTGATACAAAGAGGAAATATTATATGGATCAAAATGAAAGAGAGATTCCCTATAGATAGTGAGGTCCCATAGATACTCATTAGCTAGGACTAGGACTCTACCTCACCCCCATCCCCTAACTCAGGAGTGTGCTGGAGTCATCTGTAACTGGCGTGGAAAGCCAACTGTTAAATTTTTAGTGTGAGTATTTATAACAAGTAAAAATCAAGACTTAACTGATTGTTTTGTTTTGATTGTCTAACCTTAAAGTTTTAATGATGAAATAAAATTTAAAAGTGTGTGTGCCTACGTTTTTTTTTTATGTTAGACTGTCCAGTTGTTAACCATTTACTAGTACAGCCCTATCGAGGTGGCTAGGTAATATAACAAGTAAAACACTGGACCTAGAATCAGGGGGAAATATACTCTGCCTAAGTTTCCTCATCTGTAAAAGAGGGACAATAATAATATCTATCTCTCATGGTGGTTGTGAACATCCAATAAGATATTTGCAGTAAAATGAGATAATAATGAGGTATTATGAGATGACAAAATCTCAGATTTATAGAACAGATATACTTTTCTAACTATTTAAAATATAATATTTCATTTCCTACAACTTCCCAGAGGCATGTAGGATAATTATTGCTGTTGTTATTACCCTTAAAAAAAAACCACCTTATTTTCTATCTTGGAATCAATACCGTGTATTGGTTTTGGGACAGAAGAGTGAAAAGGGACTTGCCCGGAATCATATAAGTGTCTGAGGCCAGATTCAAACCTAGGTCCCTCAGTCTCTAGGCCTGGCTCTCAATCTACTGTGCCACTTGGCTCTATCTAGTTGTTATCTTTTTAAGGGTGGGGAAACTGAGGAAGAACTAACTTGTCCAAGTGAGGAAAAGAAGGGAATAAATGTTTACATATGTTTATATATACCATGTACTATGCTAAGTGTTTTACAGATATTGTCTCCTTTCATCCTCACAACCTGAGAGGTATATGTTGTTATTATCCCCACTTTATAGTTGAGGAAACTGAGGCAAGCAGAGAAGGCATGCAACTTACTTAAGGCTATATTGCTAGGAAGTATCTGAGGACAAATTTGAATTCAGGTCTTTCTAATTCTAGGCCCAGAGCTCTATCCAAGGTGAGTGGAATTAAAACTGCTTCTTTTTGCTATATCAAATTGAGAGATATAATTGCATTTCTAGGTTAGCAATTTGATTTAGGATTTTAGTTATTTAGAAATTTAAAAATCAGTTCAATTAAAAAAAAGTTGATTAGAGTGGGCAGCTAGGTGCATAGTTGATAGAGCACTAGGCCTAGAGTCCAGAAAATATGGGTTCAAATCTAGCCTCAGATACTTCCTAGCTGTGTGACCCTGGACAAGCAGTTTAATTCAATTGCCTAGCCCTTGCCACTCTTGTCTTAGAGGTAATACTAAGATGGAAGGAAGGGAAGGGAAGGGAAAGAAGGAAGAAAAGAAGGAAGGAAGGAAGAAAGGAAGGAAGGAAGGAAGGAAGGAAGGAAGGAAGGAAGGAAGGAAGGGAACAAAACATTGCATTGGATGCTAGAGATAGAGTAAAAAAACCAGAAATAACTCTATGTCTACAGGGAATTGAAAAGAAACAATACAGAATACAACCAAGTAAATATAAAATAATGAAAAAGCAATTTAAGAGGAGACTGTTTACCAACTGAAGGGCTCAGGGAAGACTCACGAAACAAGTGACATGAGTTACCTTTGAAGGACACTAGAGATTTTTAAATCTAGTCCTGAAACTCACTCCTTGTATGACTGGGGAAGTCACTTAAAATCTCTTCTTCAGTAAAGTAAGGGAGTCCTGTTAGATGGACTCCGACTCCGGGCTCCTTTCCACTTCTAAATATGTGATCTTATGGACTTCTTTAATCCATGGTTGTTTTGTTTTGTTTTGTTTTGTTTTGTTTTGTTTTTCTCACCTGCAAAATGGGAATGATTCACGTTCTGCTTGCTGGCTTCCCAAGACTGAGGAGGTAAGTGATGTGAAAGCCCATGCAAACGCGAGGTGCCCCTCCTGAGAATTACTTTTGGTGCCCAGCTTTGGTCGCTGCTGAGCTTCCCCCAAGTCTCCTTTCTCTGGGAAGCAGCATTGCCTCGGAGACCTAGAGTCCTGCCTTTGGAATCCATCCCGAGACCAGACTTCAAGTCTCCACGTGCCACCTCTACTCTCTGGGGCTCCAGGTGCTCTCCAGTTACAGGACACAAGGCTGGACAGGGAAGCCCTGCACCCAGAGAGCAGCAAGCTACATGGGCTGAGCCTGCGCAGTAGCCAGAGCTCCGACCTGAGCGGCATCTAGTTACCATGGAGACGGCGTTAAGGTCGTCAGGAAGCTACGTCCATCTGGTGTTTCAGCCTTTCTGGCCCGGCTGGAAACGAGGCTTCCTCTCAAGCCAGGAGGTTAGGGAACGCGGGGGAGGGAAGGTCTCTCGACCTACTTCCGCCGGAAAGGCTGATGCCTGGACGCCCAAACCTTTTTTCTTTCGCGGCTGAGAATTCCGGTAAGACAGTCCCTCGCTGGGTGCGGGGACTGGTACATGATTGAGGGAGGCTGGAGACCAAGGAGCCACCTATGGAGGGTGGGAGGAGGACCTCCGGGGGCGGCCTTCGTTTCGGGACCCTGGCACAGGTCCGGTGCCGGAAGGCGCCCAGCTGTTCCCACTCCCTCCTTTTACAAATGGGGAAACTGAGGCCCAGAAGGAGGCCGGGTCGAGGTTGACTCCATTTTGGACGTCTTCGCCCTAGGTCTTGCGCTGGAAGGTGCTCAAAAGGCCACCCACTCATTTTAAAGATAGGGAATCAGAGATCCAAAGAGACTTAGCCATGATCAAACAGGAAGGAAGCGGCCGAATTAGGATTCACAATCAGGACCCTGTGGCAAGCTAACTCTTATATAGATCTAGTTCCTATCCTGTGCCAGGCACTCATCTTGTCCTTGCAACCATTCTGGGAAGTAAGTGCTACTATTATCTCCATTTTACATATGAGGAAACAAGCAAGCAAGTGAGGTGACTTGTCCAGGGTCACACAACAAGTAAGTGTGTGACGCTGGATTTAAATTCATGTCTTTCTGACTTCATTCCAGAGTTCTCTCAACTGCCACCTTCCCGAAAAGAGAAAAACCCTCTCACCCACTCTTCATACCCTTGTCCTCTCCCTGGCTCCTGGTCGCCCTTGGGATCTCTCACTGGTGTATGCATATAGCTTTTAGTCTTGATCTAGTCATAAAAACAATATATAATAATTAAGAAACAATGTGATACAATATATTATAATGCACAACAAACAATATAATGAAATAAGATGATACAATTTATTATAATGTATAATGTAATAATACTTTTTTAAAATCGAGAGAGGATTCCCCAATTTTCTTTTCTTTCATGTTTTGGAGACAATAAGAAGAGCTCCTTTAGAAATCATTTTCCTGTACTGACATCATAGTAAACAAGCATTTACTTGTCAGGGTATTATAGACTTAGTGTTAGGAAAGGGCCCTTAGTTTTCCTGAAGTCCAAATTGCCATTTTCCAAATGAGGGAACTGTCAAGAGTATTATAAGGTGGGCTGGGGTGGACATGATTGAGGATGTGAACTCGAAACTACCACACCAATGCAACTACCAACAATTTGGAAATTGATCTTGGTCTTGATCAAGGACACATGATAAAACCAGTGGAAATGTGTGTCCGCCATGGGTGGGGAGAATGGGGGGGGAGGGTGTAAAAGGGGAAAGTAGGCGCATGAATCATGTAACCATGTTAAAAATGAATATTAATAAATGTTTAAAATTTAAAAAAAAAGTATTATAAGGGCTGCTAGGTATCAGTGGATAGCCAAACACCTGGAGATGGGAAGTCCTGGATTCAAATTTGTCCAGAGATACTTTCTAGTCATGTGTCCTTGGGCAAGTTACTTAACCCCAATTGCCTAGTCCTTGCTGCTCTTCTGCCTTAAAATCAACATCTCTTAAGATGGAAGGTAAGATTTTTTTTTTAAAAAGTACTATAAGTTTAGGGGATAGTGGGTCTCAGGTACCTGCTGTCTGAACCTGGGCAAGTAATTTAATAACTTCCTGCCTCAGTTTCCTGTTCTGTAAAATAGAGATTAATAGCACCTATATCACAGGGTGGTTGTGAGGGTCAAATGAGATAGTTGTAAAACAGTTAACACAGTGATTAGCACTTTGTAAAACCCTTAGCAAACATAGCAGATGCTTAATAAATACTTGTTCCCTTCCTCTTCTTCTTAGAGAAGGATCCTTAGAGGTCATGAAGTACAAACACTCATTCTCCAGATGAGAATATTGAGACCCCAAAGCTTTAAGTGAAAAAGTTTCCTGCTTTCTTGACATTAATGCTTTTCATTGTTTAGGAAGGACAAGATGGGGTTAATACTAATTGGGGTCTCATCCAAAGAATTGATTGATTAATCAAAAATGACTCCATTTCAAGGAAACAAGCTTTACTATGAAAGGATATAGTGACTGGCTAGTATAGTAAGTAATTAAGGGAAGGGAAGGAGGTGTGGTGAGTAAGGTAGAGAGAGTAAGAAGTAAGAGTTAAGAGTAGAAAGTTGGTAGGGTTCTCAGGAAGGCTTTTTTATCTTGTTTAGTTACTAAGGAAGAGGTCATTTGTTTGGGCAATTGTTGCCCTATATCTCCAGGGAACTGATATAATGATTTGAACCCAGCACCTCCCACTTTGGCCTAGATGGCTTTACCCATGGTTCACTCTGTTTGCCCCTGGGAGGAAAGGGAGGGAGCAAACCACTATATAAATGGATGCTACCTATATGTTAAATACTCTGGAGCAACTTTAGGTCAAATTTTGCTCTTTTTTGCAGCAACTCTAAGGAAGGTAGTGAGTGTGGAAACTGAGCATTATTTGAACCCAGTCCTGTGTGCCTGGAAAACTGAAGCATCCTTACTTGCTGTCTAGATCCCCTAGTCAATGACCTAGATCAGTGATGGTGAACCTTTTGGGGACCTCATGCCATGCCTCACCAACCCCCCCAAACTCCCAGACTGGATGCCCTTGGCCACCCAGCATTGTGTGCTATGCCCCACCTACCCCTACATTGGGAGGTGGGGCCAGGCGCCCATCTGAGCCCTGCAGGGAGGCTCCCATACCCCATAGCCACCTCTTGCTTTTGGGGGGCTAGGGCCAGGCTACCAGCCCTGGGTGGGTTGTGCTCCTCTGGGCCTGAGGGGCAGGGCCCTGCCGCTTTGGGGAGGGAGGGACACTGTTATACCAGCTCCCCACTTTGGGGAGGGGCGTGGCCACATGACCTGCTGTGCTCAGCTCCAGGTAGTGGAGAGAAGCTAGAACATCCCACTCCCTGCAGGCCAGGCCAGCGGCCTGCTGTGCCCACATAGAGGTGTCTGCATGTCATCTTTGGCACGCATGCTGTCGGACCGCAATCACAGACCTAGATTATATCTAAAGTTTGATGGAAGGAGTTTTCCCATAATTGTGAAATCTAAGCAACTCAAATGTCTTATATGAAAGGTGGTCCCATTCCAATCAGCTACTGTTTCTATGTTCTTTTGATTGTCTAGAGCTACTCAGAAGGGTTTGTGGGACATTTCAGCCCACATCATATATAGGGATGAGGCCTTGGACCCGACATCTGGAAGATTTGGGTTTGAATATTATATTGCCTCAGGGACTGTGGGCAAATCTCAATTTCCTTGTTTGGGAACCATCATATTACTTACCTTACTGGGTTGTTGTGAGATAAAAGGATATAAATCTCTTTCAAATTTAAGGCACTCTATAAATGTAAGAACACTCACTTGTCAGAGGAGTGCAGCGATTTTACTTTATGTGTGACTGCTGGCAAGTCACTTAATCTTTGGACTAGATGGCTTTTAGATCATGGACTATTTCATCTGAAGCTGAGAGAGACCTCAGATGCATCCAGGCCAACTTCTCATTTTACATTTGGAGAAACTGAAGTCCAGAAAGATACAATTATTTGTCATGGGTCATACAGATAATAAGCATGTGATAAAAGGTTTGAACTGAGGTCTTGGACACCAGAACAAGTTCTTTCAGCTGTACTATCCTTCCTCTTATAGGATTAAAAATAATCCCAATACTCCAAGGATTATTTCTTATAAGATTTAATAATAATAATTTAAAGCCAATGAAAAATAGTCTCAGTAGAGAGAAAAGAAAAGTTCCCAGACTGCAACACTCAGGAGAGAGCCCCCCATCCTGGAAAATTTATTTCCCAAACCTCTAGATGCCAGATGAGGATACAACTCAAAAGGATGCTGGACAATGCAGCTCAGGTGCATCAAATTTCCACCTACACATTCTTTAGCTCTAGATCTTTGAACTTACATTAACTGTTAACTAAATCTGTGAACTTATGTGAGTTATTATCTGAATCTATTTTCTTCACTTTGTCATAGGTAAAGAAGTTTGATTTATTCTCTTATTTAATTAATTAATTTTTGGAAGCCCTTACCTTTTGTCTTGTATTGGTTCTAAGGCCTAGGCAGTGGAGGTTAAGTGACTTGCCCAGGGTCACACAACTAGGAAGTGTCTGAGACCAGATTTGAACCCAGCACCTCCCATCTCTATCCTGGCTCTCAATCCACTGGACTACACCCAGGTGCCCCCTTGATTTATTCTTTTACCTTATGTTTAATCTTATATTTCTTTGTGATAGTGGAATTAAGATATAATTGTCAAAGATGTACAACAATTTTAATTTACCTGAGGTAAAGCAGGTGTAATGGAAGGGAAAATGTTTTCTCTTCTATGAAATATGGATAATAACACTTTAGGATTTAGCCTAGACTTTATTGACAGTTTAAACCAATGATGGCAAAATTTTTAGAGATGTAGTACCAGGCCCCACCCCAACCCCAACTGCAAGACTGTGCCATGCTCATCTCTCCCCAGAGATGGAGTGTCACAGCCCTTCTTCCCTTACCCCAGACAGGGAAGGGAGGAAGTGCTCCCATTGGGTTGCTGGCAGAAGAGCAGATGATGAGAGGTGTGTGTGAAGAGGGGTAGGGGAGTGACCCCAGTGCTCTTTTCCCCTCCAGCTCTGCTGCTTGTGAGCTGCCCACCTTACCCCCTGTGAGTTCCCATTGAGCTGCTAGGCAGAGGGGGTAGGGATATGAAAAAATGTCTTCAGGCATGGTGGAGAGGAGGAGGGAGCAGCTCTGCCCGAGTCCTTCTGCCTTTCTAGTAGTAATCTTGGGGGTGGGGGTGGGTGGCCCATGTGCCCAGAGAGAGGACTCTGTGTACCATCTTTGCACCCGTGCCATAGGTTCACTATCACTGGTTTAAACTAACCCTTTCATTTTATAAATGAGGAAACTGAATCTCCAAGAAGCTAAGTGACTTGCCCAGAGTCACAAAGGTAAGATAGAGCAGAGATTAGAACACAGTGATTCTAATCTGAAATCCAATGCTTTTCACATTATACTTACCATGCTACTTATAGAAACCTACCTCATAGATGCTTATAATGCCTTTGACAAGCTGGTCCCAAGCTATCATTATAGCCTTTTTGTTATTCCCCTCCCCATACTTTGTAATCCAACCTGACTGGTTTTTTTCTCTATTCTCACTCATGACACTCCATCTCTCATGCACTCACTCCCTTCTTACTTTGCCTCATAGAATTCCGCTCTTCCAGATACAACCCAAGTACAACTTTTTCTATGAATCCACTCTTGGTCCCACTCTCCCAACAGCTACTGCTCTTTCTCTTTCCCAAACTGCCATATATATATATATATATATGATCTTTAGAAACTGGGAGACAAAGTTGAAAAGGAAGAGCATACATTATCTTTAGATTGTAAAGTACTCAAAGGGGACTAAGGTATAAGAAGACTGGAAAGGTTTAGCAGAGGATTTTTTGTTTCATTTTGGAGGTAATAGGGAGCCACTGGAGTTTATTGAGTAAAGAAATATAACACAGCCCTAAACTTTAGAAAGATCACTTTGGCAGCTGAGTGGTAGACAGATTGGAGATGAGGACACTTGAGGCGGTATGAGAACCAGAAGGATATTTCAGTAGTTCAGGATAGAGGTGGGGAGAGCATTCACCAGGGTAGCAGCAGTGTGATTGGAGAGAAAGGGACATATGTGAAAGATGTTCATAAATCCAATGCTATGTCTAGTGTAAAAATGCCTAAGAGTCATACCCTGGGGGATGAGAGCCCACAGGCAAGAGAGATCTCTTTTATTTGGGGGACATTAGAGGGGGTGAAACTTATGAGGAAGTGGTTAGCTGGGCCCATACATGTATACATAAATAATATTTATAGTATCTATATTAATTTATATGTGTATGTATATGTGGTATATATTCTGTTTATATTATATCTGTAGATATAGATGTGTTTTCCACAGCAGTGTAAATTCCTTGGGAGTGAAGATTGTTTCATTCATTGTATTTTTATCTCTACCCAGTACCTAACACATAGATTCTTAATAAATGCTTGTTGATTGATTTTTTTGAAGATCAAATGAGATGACATATGTAAAGTGCTTCCCAAGCCATAAAACTTTATAAATATGGACTCTGTAAACATTTTCAGACTTTCAAATCTAATTGCTTCCTGCCTTTTCCATTAGATTAATGTAAAGTGCAATGAAGTATTTTCAATATTTTTAATGCAGTACATTAAGGAAAAGCCTTGTGCAGTGTACCATGGCATTTGAACCCTTCACGCAAAAGGATTGGTATAGTGTTCTGGGTGCAGAACCATCAGCAAGTTTGAAAGACCTGAAGCAAAAATACCAAAAGCTCATTTTAATGGTAAGTATTTTTAACTTGATTTTGTATCATGTCAGAAAAATTTTTAATGCCAAATAGTACATACATAGCAAGTGCAGAGTGAGATAGTATAATTAGAATGATAGTTTGATTCCATTTAAGGTTTCATTAATATTGGGGAAGATAAGATTGTCCACAGTTTTAACTACTTTTCATTAGCATGTTGATAAGCTACTTTTCTACAGAATCTTTTAAAATTTTTTTTAAAACCATGATGAAATATATCATTCCTCTAATTTTTGACTATACCAAAGATGTTTTGCAAACAATTGAAAAGTGAGAATTGTTATTTTTAATGTTTAATGCTCTGATATTATATGTCATAAATTGTCGTATGGCAAAAGATTACTTTTAAATTGTCTCTTTAAAACAAAATCAAGGGCTCTGTTTATTTTTATAGTTCTCCAGCCACTTAATAGTCTGTTCCAGATAGCATATGTTTAATGAATATCTTTTGAATTACTGAATCAGTGACATCAAAGTGATTTCTATGTCCAAGAATTTCACTGCAAAAAAAAATCATTGAAATACAAAGATTAGATAAAGCTGAAAAGAAGTATATGTTTTAGTCTTTTGCCATCAACTTTAATTAGGCATGTCTGGTCATTGTACAGGCTCTTGTTCATATCAGGAAGAAACAGGAACTAATTTGGGATTGTAAAGGATTAGAAATAGGACCTTATAAAATTAGTAATGGGACCCTATAAAAAGGTTGGAGTAGATGTCTTTCTGGAGCTGCAGAAGTTCTCAGAAGCTGCCATCTAGAGCAGCTTTTACCTGAACAAGAATCCTTGCTATTATGTCTCCAACAAGTAAACTAGATTTTGTGTGAAGACCTCTAGTAAGGCAGAGCTGATTATTTCCCAAGGTAGCCCATTCCTCTTTTGGATGAATCTATTTGTCAGGAAAGTTTTCCTTATTTAGAGTTTAAATAGAAGAGTTCCCAGGAACTGAAGACTAATAGGAAACTCTTAGGATTGCAATTCTGAAGGCAGGAAAAACAAAACAAAACACTTCTGATAAGGAAGATAAAGGAAGAGTAATCTGAAGAGGCATGTAGATGTATGGAGGATTTACCACAACTTATATTTAAGATGGGGGAGAAACATATTTCTGTGTAACCTATGTATGATGGAAGCAGTGGGAGGTAAGAAAATATGAATCCCCCAAATAGCCCAGTCGAATAGAGATACTGTCCAAAGTATTAAGGCTCCAAATGAGCTAAGTAAAGTAGGAGAGTGGAGGACCCCACTTTCTTTGGTAGGGTTGGGGGGATGAAGTATATTGTGGGAGAGGGGAAGAGGATCAGATCCCAAATTAGCCCTGATGAGATGATGACTGGCAACACAGAGGAGACAACTCTTATAGTTTTGACTATTCTTCTTTTTTCCTTAGGAAGGAAAAGAATTTTGGGGCTAGAGAGTTCAGAACAAAAATGGCTAATAGGGAGTAGATGGTCACAATAAGTATGGAGGCAGAAGGAGACTATTTAGCTCCTGAGGATGAATTAATTTCTTTGGGTTAGATGTACTTCCTAGTAAGAAACTAGAGGAACTGGCAGTTGGAATTGTGACACCACCTCTGAGAATACTGTTTCAGAGATTGTGAAGAACACAAGAGAGGTCTCAAGGCCAGAAATGGGCTTGTTTTGGTATTCAAAAGGGGGAAGAGAATGGAATCTTCCAAAGAGGCCAGCAATCTTTGATTCCTGAGAAAAGTCTAGAACATATTATTAAGAAGATGACTAGTGAACTTGTAGATAAAGAAGCAATGGCTACAAAGAATTATTATGACTTCATCAAAAACAAGTTAGGCCAGAAGACCCTTATTTGCTTTTTGAATGAGCTTTTAAACTGATAGATCTAGAATAATGGTTCTATTTCTATTTGAGTTTGACTTCACTGCTCTAAACTGTTTATATCCTGTGTCTTCTCCCCTTATGACATTGACTAAAGCACCTTCACCATTATAACTGCTCACCTCTGCATACTTACCAGCTTAACAATATCCTTCTGAAATCATGAAACCCAGACCTAAAACCATATTCCCAAAGAGCAAATGGAGAACTTGACCATTCATAGAGATCTATCTAGAAGTATATCTCAGTGTGTACTTTTTTTTTTTTTAACCCTTAACTTCTGTGTATTGGCTCCTAGGCGGAAGAGTGGTAAGGGTGGGCAATGGGGGTTGAGTGACTTGCCCAGGGTCACACAGCTGGGAAGTGTCTGAGGCTGGATTTAAACCTAGGACCTCCTTTCTCTAGGCCTGACTCTCAATCCACTGAGCTACCCAGCTGCCCCCTCAGTGTGTACTTTTCCTCCTTATTCTTGCATAAATTCCTAGTCTGAGAGGTCACTTCTCACCAAGGTGACCATCATCTCCACTTCAGCAGCTTCTTTCTTTTATTAGATCTGGAGCAGGTAGCTCTTTCATAGCTCCAACCTTTGACTATGACCTTTTCACTAATATTTATAAAGAACTCAAATTCATCCCATCAACTTTTGGAGAATTTTCAAAAATTTAAGTATTTAAATTTCTCATATTTTCAGATTGTACAATTTTGGATACTTAGTAATAATACTATCTGATACTTTATCAGCTGAAGAACCCTAAAACCTGCAATCAGTTGGTAAAGCTTTTCTTATGCTTATGCTAAGGATCTTGGAGAAGCCCAGTAATCTTGCCACATTTACAAGTGTGAGACCCTACCTTTGCTATCTGATTTCTTAATTCTTTTGACATTAAGGAGGGATCTCAGTTCTGAACATCTCCCCATTGTTCCCCTGGCTGTACTACTCTGGGGCTTCATTGACTTTTCTCCCATGCTTCCTTCCCTTGGCACTGCTAAACATTCTCACCCCCCTTTTTTCCTTCCTTTTATGTATGTGTATGAATGTTCTCTCATTAGATTGTAAGCTACTCCTTGAAGGCAGAGATTGCTTTTTTTGGTATTTGTATTTCTACAGCTTCAGGTGAGTTTTACTCTATAGAACAGAGGTAGGAGTTTCTGAACCTATTTTATGTCATAGACTCCTTTGGTAGTTGAGTGAAACTTGTGGACTCAAGAGGAAGCTAGGTATCACAGTGCATAGAGTGCCAGGTCTGGAGTAGAGAAGACTAAGATTTAAATCTTTGCTCAGATACTTCCTAACTGTATGACAATGGGCAAGTCACTCAAACTCCATTGCCTAGCCCTTGCCACTCTTCTGTCTTAGAATTGATACTAAAACAGAAGGTAACAGTTTATAAATAAATAAACAAATAAATAAGTAAACGAAAATAAAAGGAAAGAAACCTATGGACTCAGAATAATTGTTTTAAATTCATAAAACAATACATTGGATTATTAAGGAATTCAATTATTTTGAATAACAAAAATAGTACCCCTATTTTAGAGTATCTGTCTAACTACCTCTTGTCTGTCCTCTTTCACACAATTTACCAAATAATTTTTCTAATGTATAAGTCTCACAGTGCCTTATCTGCTCACAAGCCTTCACTGACTCGCTGTCCCTAATAATAAATCTAAACTCTTCAGCCTACCAGTTTAAGGCCCTTCACTATGTCTCTAATCTACTTTTCAACCTTTCTTTTTGCCCATACTTGTGATTTCAGTCTCAGTTAGGAAACTCCTAACTACTAATACATATGAATATTTTTGTATCTGAGAAAATGACAAGTTAATTGATTTGTCCAGGGTCACACATCCATCCTGTATACAAAGTAGAACTTGAACCAGGTTGAGCAGGGTCTTCCTGACTGACTCCAAGGCCTGCTGCCTCTACCACATTTAATTAACTCGATATCAGCCCAATTTTATCTTTGCCTTTTATGTTCTTATGTTTTAGCCAAACTCTTCTGATTTATAAATTCAACTCTATATACCATCTCTTGCTTTTATACATTTGGCCAGCCATCCCTCTGGCCTGGAATGGGTTCAGGTTCACTCCCCTTTATTGAAATGCTTCTTTTATGAAGGCTCAGATACTGTCTATTATTTATTCCATGTCTTTCTCTATTTCCACAGCCACAAGAACTTGCTTCCTCCTTAAATTTTCTGATAACAGTTTGTCTTGATCTCTACAACCTTATCACATTCTTTTTTCTATTATATTTATGTAAATGTCATAAGCACTTCTGGTAGGGTTTTTAAGGTATTTCTAACAACTAGGTGGTATTGACATTGGTTGGTAAAATAGTTGAGACCTAAAGAAGAAAATGTGACTTACTTCAATGACTTCTAGCTTTTTGGTGTGATACAGGAGATTGTTGTCCCTGGGCTGCCATTTCTTCATATATACAATAAAGGGGTTTTGACTCTATGATGTTGAAAGCCCTTTCAAGGATTTTTTAATTATTCATTTCAACTAGAACTTTTGATCCTCATCTAGGAATCCTTGAAAATACTCTAAATTAGGGTTCACAAATGTAGAGTTGGAAGAGACTTAAAGAGTTATTCTGTCCAGTCTCCCCATTCTATGTCCTCTGCCTGTAAATCTAGTTGTCTTTCACACTACAGTCATGCTGTGTGAGCTCATCTCCACACATGGGATAAATGAGGATATTGCCAGCATTATTGTTGTTAGCCCTCCTTGTGCTACCATCTCTACCATCGTTCTTTGCTGAATGAGCAGGCTCTTCGACTTCTCCAATTGTCTTTTTTTCAAGTCTGGCCTGTTTTGTAGTTATTATTCGTTAGCCACATATAGAGGGGAGTCTCGATACTGAGGTTCCTTTGTACATCTCTAGCCTCAGGAAACTGTTATGCCAACCATTGCCCTTCTGTTGGATCATTAGCTGGACCAGGATGTTGTTACTGGTTAATCTTTCTTATGATTACTATTGTATGCAATTTGTAGTTCAGTAGCTTACAGCAGATACTTAATAAATGCTTGTTGATTGGTAACAGTGACGAAATATTTAAAAAATGAGATAATTATTCACAGGTCACTTATTAAGCAACATCAGTTATCTAGGACATAGCTAAAAGTCAATAAGTTGTCAGAAAAAGGTGCCAGAGTAGCCAATATCGATGTTATAAAAAGCTGTACATAAAATCTATTCTGGGGACAGTTCCTCAGCCATGATTCAGAGCCTGATCTTATCACTTATGATAAGCTTGATTATTTTGTTTCTTAGCCCAAAGCAGATTAGAAATAGCAAATCAAGGAGAGATGTGAGCTGGTAGAAGTAATAGGAAATGACACTTGACAGCAAAGAAAGCAGAACTTTTTTTTTTAAATAGCATAAAGATTTTTTGGGACTTGAAAAGGGCAGCTGTCACAGAAGTTACCCCTGTGAGGGAAGATCTACCAGTGGTGGATAGGAACCTATGTGGGTGGTACTTCAACCCATCAGTGAGATACTTCTCATCTGCGTCCTCAAAGTCTTCTACAATGAACTTGGGGAGCCCTCTTCTTCGAGATCAGAACCTTCTAGTAGCCAAGAAATTTGAACTTTGCAATGGGCAAGGCCTCAAGCACGCTTTCTTTAGAACGGACATGATCTTGTAGCCAGTGCATCTGTGGGCTCAGAGACCTCATGCTTTCTAAAAGTCCCCTGTGACAGGGAACCTGCCACCTCTTGAGGCATCCCAGATATAGTCATGGACACTTAGTCTTGTCGGGAGTGTTTCCTGCCACCTGACCTAGATTTGCTGCTTATCACTTCCTCTTATTGCTGCAGGTTCTACTCTGTGAGGCCAAGTAGAACAAGTTTAGTCTCCTCCATAAGATAGAATGTCTCCTCCACAGTAGAATGAATATTGTCTAGGGACTAGCAAAAGGGTTATTTTAGGAATTTATTTGAGGTAAGAGAGAAAAAGGGAAACTACCCTAACAACTAAGAATCCCCCTTCAAGAGATCAGCTCTGGCTTCTTCTGTTGCTTGGTCCCAGAAACTGACTCTCTCTCTTTCATTATCTCCTAACTTTATCACTAGCTAACAAACAAGGGAATAACAGAAAGGTCCCCAAGTGCCCACTCCCTCTGGAGTCTGGGCACTATGGCCAAACTGAAGCACAACTATCACACATTCCTCTTTGTTGGCATTGAAGATCTGTAGAATGAGTTTAGCTGTTGTAGTCTCCAAAGATGCCAGGGAATTTTAGGTTTAGAAGAGCTGTTTCCTCCCAGATCCTCCCTGCCACCCTGATTCACCACCCAATCCCCCAGAAAAGTGCTTGAATGCCCTCCCCAGTAATTGGCAGTTGAGAATCTTCAGAATCTTCACCAAACTCCCTCCTTCACTGGCCTCTCTCAAACGGAACCTCTTCAAAATTCCATGAGGCCAGCTTCAGCTCCAAATCCCAGATGTGTGTTTGATTGAATCCTTGAATTGCTCCTTTCCAACTCTTACACTGAGTCTTTTCTTTTCTCAGTCTACTTCAATTCATTATGGAGTGCCTGCTGGGTGCCAGCCCTGTGCTAAGCTCTGGGGATATAAGAAGAGGCCAGACAGCTCTTCCCTCAAGGAGCTTACAGTTTAATGGGGCAAACAATGTGCAAACAACTCTACACAGATGCATTACGATAATGAAAAGAGGGAAAGCTCTAGAATTCAGAGAGCTAAAGGAAGGCTTTCTCTAGAAACTGGGACTTAAGTGGAGCCCCTCACATACCAGGGGCTGAAGACCTTTCACTGGCTCAGACATTCCCTGAATTCTCAGCATTCTCCTTTTAGTGGTGTGCCCAGAGCAAGCCTAAGGCCAGCAGAGTGCAAGGAAGCCTGCCACTTCTCTGGTCTGGAGCATGGCCCTTTTTCGTGTTGTCCCAGGTCAGTCCAGCTGCTCAGGCTGCCAGGCAGTGCCTTGAGTCATATAAAGTTTTCAGACTGCTCAGAGCCCTAGATGTTTATCAGAAGAGCTGCTGACCATTCACTATCCCCCTCCCCACCCCAATGCCATTGTGAAATCAACTTTGTACTCAAAGTGTAAAGCTTTCCCTTTCATCTTGTTAGATTGCAGCCCATCGTGCTAGCCTGTTGAGATCTTTGTGAATCCTAAGTGTTACCTAGTCTTATCTGTTCCTCCCAGTTTTTGTCATCTTCAGATTGTGTGACCATATCCTCCCTGCCTTTATCCAGATTATTGAAAACTGTGTTAAATAGCATGGAGTCAAGCAGGGATCCCTGTCTACTCTGTGAGTCTGCCCCTCTGACCAGGGCTGTGTCCTTCTGCTTCTCATTATCTACCCCAAATCTCTTCCTGTCCTCCACAAGAAGAGTATGAGTTACTTTGTCAGAAGCTTTGGAATAATCTAGGGAAATCATATCAGTACCCTTTTCCCCATCTAGTGTAGTAACTCTGTGAAAAAAGACTGTGAGGCAAGTCTGGCATGGCCTGCCCTTGTGGTTATGCTGGCCCTTTGTGATCGCTGCTTTCCTTTCTCCATGTGGGCCAGCTGTCTTTTTAATGATCCACTCTGGAACTTTCCCCAGAGTGAAAGTCAAACTCATTGACCTTGTAGTTTGCAGATTCTTCTTTTTCCCTTTTTTGAAAATTTAAAATACAGTTGCCCTTCTCCAACATTATGATACCTCTCTTCTTTCCCATTATCTTTCAGATATTCCTGCCTGCCTTGGGAATCATATTTGAGGCTTCTTTCTGGGCCAGAGAAGGCAGTTTATCAGTGTTCTCATTTCCTCACTTACCTTGGGTGCCCATGTTCATTGTCTCATTCCAGTGCTCTGCTGAACATTACCTAAGAGCTAATTAGATTTTTTAGCTGCCATAGACTAGAGTTTTTTGTTTTGTTTTTTTTTCAGATAAATGCTCAAATAAGAGATTATCCTAGAATTGGAAAAAATAAAATTATAATGGGAAACCAAACCAGTATCTGGGTGCTACTTATTAATAATTTTTGGTGCTCATTTTGTGGACCAATGTTTGATGTTTACATTTCCACTTGGTGATTTGAATGATCTTGTTTGCTCAGTCTGTGTTTTCAGCATTAAGGCACAACACAATTGGATAGTGTTAAAAACAGAGGACATGTGACTGACTAGTATCATTCAGTGTCCAACTTTCATAAAAAGGCACATTTATTATTTATTCTTAGTCAAGTATAGAAAACTCCTCGTTTAACACCTGTTAATTAGTGTTTCTAGTGAAATATTCAAAATAACTGAGACTACAGAGTTTACAATACATGGTGAATTAGTAAAGATTGCTTGTATGTTCCAAGTTTTGTAAATGTCCTCCCTACTTAATAAATGTTTTATACCTTCTCATTGAATTCTTATTAATAATTTTCTTTTCACAAACTTAGGAAGGAGCTACTATATTCCCTGTGCCCCATGCTGGGGGAAAAAATGACAAATAAGTCATAGTCACTACCTTCTGGGGCCACATAATTTGGTAAGGGGGAAGAAGATTCGTGTACAGATAAATGTAATACAGATTATAATACAAAAATATGCTTATGAGTTTAAATGAAAAGAGCATTTTAATAATAATTTAGATTAAATTGTTATATGCAAAATAAATTTTAAAGATATTTCTCTACTAACCAGCAAGATTTAATATATTATAATTTACGGAATAAAAATTAAGATCTTTTCATCTGATATTTAACATTATTAATAGTACTTGTCATTTTGCCCATTAATAATGGGATGACTATCTTTTCTTCCTTTTATAAAGATTAACTTCTATTATCTTTGTTGTTTTCCACCAATAACAATTGAACAATTTGTTACTTTGGAAGTTTTTAAAATATTGGCTGTTTAGTTATGTTATTTCAGTCTTTTTTCAGCTGTTAACATATTTGAAAATTGCTGTTTACTGAGGATAAATCTTCCCCCCAAAAAGCTTTGTCTATTTGAAAATTGGGTGTCTATTCTTGTTGATGCTGATAATATTATAGGATACCTTTCAACTGGAAAAGAATTATTGTGTAGGAAAATTATATGCTGCTGTTACAATATGCTCCCTAATCTTAAAGGAAATCCGTATAATTTGAGCAAGGAGTGTACAGGGTGTTATGATTCTTAATGGAGGAAGGGTATAAACTGCTGCTTAATACTTGGGTGGGTATTCAGATTTTATTATCATGTTTGGTAGTTATCTCTAAACTGGGAAGACATAGTAATAATATAAGTCATTTTAATTCCTACAGGAATATAGAAAGGGCTTCTGTGTTATAGTCTTAAGGGAAATTACCACATCAGAAAAGGAGAGACTCTGCAACAATTAAATCTTCATGTACAGGTCTGTGGGCCATTTTAAAAAGCAAAATCATTATGGAATGATACAGGAAAAATTTTAGGCATAAAGGCAAATTTCATGAAAAAAATGTGAGATGTTTTAAATAAAAATAAAGAATTTTGTTTGCATTTTTTTAGATGATGTTACTATTTTAGAAATATGTCAATCAACTGCTTTTTAGATCCTACGTGGTACAACATAAAAGATTTTTTAAAAACTACTTTATTTCCCAAATATGAATATGAAATTAAAAATTTAAGTACATTGCCCTTGGATCAAAAAAAGGCTCAGAAAATGAAATATTTGGAATGTTTAAAAGTTACAGGTTATAAATACTAAAATCATTTTGAAAATATGTTGTTCACTTGTTTCAGTCATGTGACCCCATTTTTTTAGCAAATATATTGGAGTGGTTTGCATTTCCTTCTGCAGCTTATTTTTCAGAGGAGGAAACTGAGACAAACAAGGCTAAGTGACTTACCCAGGATCATAAAGCTAGTTGTGTCCAAAGCTGGATTTGCACTCAGAAAGTTGAGTCTTCCTGACTCCAAATCCAGTGCTCTATCCACTGCCCCAAATATCTGCCATTTATTTAAAAAAAAAAGGTACATCAAAAACAAACAGTAGTGATAATAGTAGGGAAGCAGCATGGTAGAATGGAAGGAGTATAATATTCCTGCATGACTGAACAAGTCTCAAAACCAATGTGCCCCAGCTTCCTTATATAAAATGGAGGAGATGATAATTTAACAAACAACCTTCCCATATTGTTATGAGGAAGGTGCTTTGTAAATCCTTAAATACTAATTAAATATGAGTTATTTTTACCATCATAATAGTACTTGATCATTATGAAGAAACTGGAACCCAGAGAGGTTCAGTGACTGCTCAGTATCACAGAGTAAGTTGTTGAGCTGGGACTTTTGAATCTAAGACAAGCACCGTTTCTGCTGCAAATTTCCTGTGATTTTTTTTTCTTAGCAAATGTTGTTAAAATTTGTTATGGTTCTATAATTCTGTTCTTTATCTTCTGATATAAATCAGTAACAGTTGAGTTACTTATGGATAACACCGTTCTAGATATCTGAGGTTTTTAAGTAGCTACATTCTCTCATCTGTTTTTGTTTTCTTCTTCATTCTTCCTTTTCTATTCTGTTCTCCTTCTGGCACTTCTGTGCTTCAACTTTAGTATTGATGAGGCTTTAAATCAAGTGAAAACACTTCTTTCTGTTGGTCATTGACCCTGGTTGTCTGATGAGAATTTGAATCTTTAAAATTTTTGTATGTTGCTTTATGGGGGCAGCTGGTGGTGCAGTGAATAAAAAGGCCTGAAGTCAGGAAGACCTGAGCTTAAATTTGGCCTCATATACTTGCTAGTTGTGCTACCTTTTCAAGTCACTTAACCTTTGTTTCCCTCAGTTTCTTCATCTGTAAAATAAAGATGATGATAATAATCCTGACCCCTCCCCCCCAGGGCTGTTGAAAGGTTAAATGAGATACTATACATCTTTCTGATCCTCCTTAGTTCTGTCATATTCAAGTTAATTTTCTTTTTGATAGATTTGTCTAAGTCTTGAATAAGTCTGCTGAGGTTCCCAACTATAATTTCATTATCTATTTCTCCCTATAAAATGACTAACTTTTACTTAGAGTCTGTGTCATTTAGTACATATACATTTAGTATTGGTTCTTTTTTTCAAAGCCTTCTCTTTGATGATTTTCAACATATTCCCTTTTTATTTCTTTTAAATATATATAATTCTACTCTTGTCTCGGATCATAGCTGTTACCCTTGCTTTTTTTTTTTTTAAACCCTTGTACTTCGGTGTATTGTCTCATAGGTGGAAGATTGGTAAGGGTGGGCAATGGGGGTCAAGTGACTTGCCCAGGGTCACACAGCTGGGACCCTTGCTTTTTAAAATGCATCTAAAGCATAATAAATTCTGCTCTTGCTCCTTATTTTAATTCTGAATCTTTTCATTTCAAGTGTACTTTTCCTGAATTGTTGGATGACTTTATTCCTAAATTAAGGCTCAGGATTATGTTTATTTGTATACTTCCCTCTATCTTAAATTAGACATATTTTAATTGAGATTTAATATATAATTTAATTGAGAACAATTTGGTTTTGCTTTTAACTGCATCCCCCAAATATTGGTATGATGTTATTATTTTTGTCATTCAAATAGTTTTAACTTTTTCTGATTTGTTTTGTCTTACTCATTGCTTCTACTTTCATTATTTAGCCTTTATTGGTCCTTCGTCTATTTCCATGTATTTATAGAAATCTTTATTATGTAATGGTTTGTAAAGGGCATGTTTAGTATGCATATTTTTTAAAAAAACATTTATTTGCAATTTCTTTGTTCCCATTGTCTATTGTTGTAAAAGTGTTATATGTTTCTAAAAAGTATGATTATTCTTTAATGATTTTTTTTTTATTTTTTTTTTAAACCCTTAACTTCTGTGTATTGGCTCATAGGTGGAAGAGTGGTAAAGGTGGGCAATGGAGGTCAAGTGACTTGCCCAGGGTCACACAGCTGGGAAGTGTCTGAGGCCGGATTTGAACCTAGGACCTCCCTTCTCTAGGCCTGGCTCTCAATCCACTGTTTCATGCAAAGATGCCATAAATTTCTAGCTCGGTTTTCCAAAAGTTTAGTTTCATATTTTCCATTCTGTTTAGATTTTTCAGCTTTAACAACAAACTGCCCTACGATTGGTGTTACTACTTATTTCTTTTTCAATTCATTTAATTTTTCTATCATGAGTTTAGATATTATGCCATTTAATTCATGTTTAATATTAATACTGGCTTATTATTCCTTTAAACAACATAATTTATTTGTTTATGGTTTGATATTTTGAATTTTTTGTTTTGCTCTTTCTGAGGGCATAATCACAACTTCTGCTTTTTTGGATTTACATGATGCACAGTAAAACTTTCTCATCTTTCATTTTTATTATTTCTATGTCTTTGATTTTTAGCTATTCTTTCAAGTAACAGATTATGGATTTTAATAAATTATCACACTTCCAGTTTTTAAATTGTAGATGTGAAGTTATTGGAGTTTAGTTTGTGTTTTTCTCCATTTATGTTTCTAGTATTGTTTTTAGAAAAAAAGATTTCTTTTTATCTCCTCTTGTCAGCATTTTGTCTCTACAACTAGTTTTGTTTTAACTTACTTTGATGTAACTGTTCCATTGGAACTCTTCTCCCCTGAACCCTTCCTTACTCTCCTCTTTATCCTGTTCCCTAGTTTTAGAATCTTTCTTTTTCCTTCCTCCCATCACTTTTTCTTGTTCTTTTCCTTTTCCCCTTCCTTTTCTTCTTTCGTCTCCTCTCTTCTTTCTTCTTATTGTCTTTTCTTTTATTCCTTTCTTTTCCTTCTTTTTCCTCCTTTTTTTCTCTTATCAGTATCAGTTAAGTAGTTGCTTCAAAACCCACTTCCTATACTCTCTAACTTTGTGTTTAGTTCTTTTTTTTTTTTAATTTTTTTTAATTTATTTTAAACCCTTAACTTCTGTGTATTGACTTATAGGTGGAAGAGTGGTAAGGGTAGGCAATGGGGGTCAAGTGACTTGCCCAGGGTCACACAGCTGGGAAGTGTCTGAGGCCGGATTTGAACCTAGGACCTCCCGTCTCTAGGGCTGGCTCTCAATCCACTGAGCTATCCAGCTGCCCCTTTAGTTCTTTTTTAATTGTATTTTTCCGTAAGATTTTCTTTCCCCATACTCTTACACCTTACTTCCTTTTCAACTTCTTTTTTATGTTTCTTTCCTCATTAGAGAATGAGCTGTTTGTGGGAAGAGACTATCTTTCGTAGTGGTATTTGTATTCATGATGCTTTGCATAGTGTCTTGTACATAGTATAAGCCAGGGGTTGACAATGTATGGCTCTCGAGCCATATCTGGCTCTTTTGAGGGTCAGATATGGCTCTTTCTGCAGAAGCCATAAAGTCAGTTTTTTTTCAGGCACTGTTACAGGAGCTGCACTGTGAGCACTGTACGGCTCTCACGAAATTACATTTTAAAAAATGTGGCGTTTATGGCTCTCACGACCAAAAAGGTTGCCGACCCCTGGTATAAGCACTTAATAAATGTGTGCATACTATCTATCTTCTTTTCATTTCCATTACTGTGTATTCTAAATGTTTGTTATCTGATTTTTCATCTTTATCATTATTTATTTGTTCTTATATAGTTTTGTGTTCCTCATGGAGTTAAATCTTCTAAAATACCAGCTCTGAGGTTCCTTCTAATTAGTTTCTGTTGTTGCATTTATAGATTTTGCTCCATCCCTCTTATCTCTATTGCCTCACACTTAGAAATATTCATTCGTGTAGGAGTTAATGTGGAAAGAAGCCTTGCCCCATGATGTCATTTAAGCCTAGGTCTCAAATTATGTAGTCCATTTCTATCCTCTACTCTTTCTCCACAGCTCCTGTGCCAATTTGCCAATTTGTTCAGCAGTCTTTTGTGGTGATGAGCAACTAAAGAGTCTCTCCCTATCTCCTATAGGTTCTAGTGGCTGTAGATTAAACTTTTGTTCAAATTTCTTTTTTTCTGTATTTAGAGATCTTTCTCCTAGCCTCTTTTGGCATTTGTTGTTTGCAATTTAAATTGTTAAATTCAACCACTATTTGTGTTGGAGTTAGAAACTTAGGTTCTCTACCTCTCTCTCTTCTTGAGCAATTGGCATTTTGTTTTCTGTATTCAGAGGTTCAGGGCAGTTTTCTCATGTTATTTCTGGCATTGTGTTCAGATTTTTTTTAATTTGTCGTGTTCTTCTGTTATAGATATTATTCTTGAGTTTTCTCAAAGCATTGTATTTATGTAGAGATCTCAAGTTCTTTTAATATTGTTGACTTTCACTTTTTATCTGCCAGATTTCTTTTTCTGCTATATTTTCAAGAGGTTTTGTTTGTTTTCTGTTGTGTTTGGTTTTTTTTTAAATCTGTTCATCTCTTTTGTTTCTTTGGAAAAATTCTCCTTATATATATACCCTGTCAGATTGCTTACCTTCACAAGGAGGGGTGATGGGAGGGTTGGAGGGAGAGAATGTGGAACTCATATTTTTTTAAAATGATCATTAAAATTTTTTATTCATGTAATTGAGAAAAAACGAAATTTAAACTTAAGAATAAAGAAAAATTCCATGAGTTCAATTTTTTCTTATCTTATATTTTAAAAATTAAAATGATTAATAGCACTTTAAGGTTGCAAAGTACTTTACAGATATCTCATTTTATCCTCAGAGCCACCATATAAGTGTGAAACGGGAATCCTTTATTCTCTTTGCCTAGTTGGAGTTGACACTTTCCTTAACATTAACTTAAGTACTTCACTAGACTGAAGATAGGATTAACTCTCCTTTGTCTACCTTTTAAATTGAATAGTGCTAGGTGAGAAGCCAGCAAGATAACTTGGAGAGCTCCACCTATGTTTTTTTTAACTCAGTCTGTCAGAAACTTGTGAATTCTTTTAAGAGTTCACACAAAATTTCACACCCTCAGAAACTGTTCAATCAGGAAACTGAACCTTTTTGATGAGAAATTGACCTTCAGAAGGTAAGAAGTCCATCCCACAGGCACTGCCCCCTGGGCAGTGCTAGACAATTTGGAAATTGATTGGCCTTTGTGAAGGGGGAGGAGATAAGAAGTCACCATAAAAGCAAGCCTGAACTCCCTCAGAGCAGATTGTCTTTGAGAAGATAGTCTGAAGAGATAGACTTCTAACTGGGGAGAGACTTCCTGTGGCTTGGAGCTCAGCTTCAACTTAGACTCTGACTCCTGGACTACTTCCTTGGGTGAGTGAAAGGCTGATCCCTTTCCTAGTTTCCTAAAGAGACTAGCTTCCATCTTGGAGGAGGCTGTGTGGTTATTCACTATGGGCCCTCCTGGCTAAGGACTAGTATAAGTATTTTCTCTAACCTCTTTCACATTTCTCTACTTTATTGTTTCTCCTCTACTTTGGTAAATAAATTTCTGATTTGAGATATAATAAATATTGGCAACCACATAATTTGATAAAATTATTGTCCAAACCAGGGGTCGGCAACCTTTTTGGCCGTGAGAGCCATAAACACCACATTTTTTTAAAATGTAATTTCGTGAGAGCCGTACAGTGCTCACAGTGCCGCTCCTGTAACAGCACCTGAAAAAAAATTGACTTTATGGCTCCTGCAGAAAGAGCCATACGTTGCCAACCCCTGGTCCAAACCATTAATTTTTACCTTTACATAAAATAGGTGCTATCTTATACTCATTTTACAGATTGATAAAGTGAAGCAGATAGTTGTTAAGTGGCTTATTCAAAGTCACATGGTTAAAGAGTCTAAGGCAAAATTTAAACCCATGTCTTCTTGAATCCAGGCCCATCACTCTACCTTCTACACCAGCCAGCTATTTACTGTGTGACCTAGTTGCTTATATGATTGAGGGTTATAAATTTTTATTAATTTTTTTAAGTAGTCTGGAATTTATTTTTTCTTTTTATATTTAATAGAATTCTGTGCTTCATAAGGTACTGATTATCCATCTTTTGTTTTATAATATTTGTTGAGAGTCTTGTAATTTTTTTCTGACTCCTCCCTTTTTGGGGGGTGGTATAACCTCTATCATTTGACTGTAAAGTTACCTGAGCATCCTGGCACATTGGGGGATTTAAGTTTCACCAGTGTTGGTACTTGTCCTGAGTAATTCTCCAAGATGGGATTGGCCTCATGTTGGTTTCAGCCCCTTTACCTTCTTGCCCGTGTTAAAAATATTTAATATTTACTCATGGTTGGCTTCCTGCTTTAGTTTTTCCCTCAATTCTCTTTTTATTTTCTCTCTAGGCTGAATCATTGCCTCTCATTTTTTGCAGAGTTGGAGATGGGGAGAAAATTTTCTAGATAGCATCTTTATAGCCTTGGGGTTCAATAACCTAGACCCTAGGGGTCACTCCAAGTAGAAGGCAAACTGCTTTCTGTGCCACTAAAGATGAGAAAAATCAATGTTTGGTACTTATTGGGAGGTAAACAGGAAGTGAAGTGTTTGTTGGTAAATTCTCTATAGAGAGGAGGAATTTGTGGTATTGGTTTGAGGCACGTGTCAGAGGGAGGGAGCAAATTTAGAACTCAAAAATTTTTTTAAAAATTGTTTAAAAGTGATGATTGAGCACTTTAAGGATTACCATTTGCCAGTATTAATTCATCAGAACTTTACCTTATTGAGTATCTTCTTTTTTTTGTCCTTTGGATTCAGCCTTAATTGTTCTATATCTGTTGCATATTTCCCTTTTAGGTTTTCTCTAGATTTAATGGGAACTAGGTAATTATCTAGTCTGATCTAATTTTGTTGATCATATCCTTTGCTCCAAGAATGCCTGTTATCCAGAATTTGAATAGCAATTGGATGGACAACCACTTGAGTTAATCTATTGATAAATATATTTTGGATAAACATTTTGAATGGACAGTGATTTGGGTTAGAATTAAATAGGAGGAAGAAAAGTAAATTATATAATGCCTTTAAGGTACATGCTTCTTCTCCTTTACCTGAAATAAAATCCTATCTTGTAACACTATTATTTTTACTGTGGCTAAAAACAATGAGAGGCTGCAATATCTAAATAAAATTGTTGGTGACCCAGAGGACAGTAGCTACTAGCATTGTGGATATTGATAGTATCCAGCATATCAGCTGGGATAATTTGCATGCCTGGGGTGGCATAAACAGTAGCAAAAGGGAATCTATGATCTTGAAGAAGAGGTATAGTAAGATACTTACATAGAGAGAATAAAGGATAATAGTATGGACAACTTCACTATTGCATTGAGAGTTACCTAACAGTTACTTAAAAACACATGAGTAGTAGATCTACTGTGATGCATTATGGGAGGACACAGATAAGAAACCCATAGGATGAAAAAGCTTGGATGGTGTGATCTGTATTATTGGAAGGAGGAATTGTGCCATTAAGATCACAAATATAATGAAATATTGAATTGGAAGAGTGTTCTGTTCATGTCTTTTTTCTGAAAGCTGATTTTTTAAAAAAAAATCAAGAATCAAGATCTTAATTTAATGTTTTACCAGGCCTGGGATCTGTTGGAAGGAGTAAGATTGGTCTACCTCTTTTCTGGTAATATATTCTTTAATAATAGTTTTTCTGCCACTTGTTATATATATAACACAGTGTGCCTCTCCATTGCTCTTTGAATGCTCTTTGAATGACCCCCACATTTGATTCCTTAGACATTATGATATGCTGTATCCAAAGTTCCTGGAAGAATATAAATTCAAATTGAATTATAGAAATTTTAAAAAGCAAAGAGCATCATCAAGCATTTAAGAAAATGCATAGGAAAGAATAGATGGACACACAGACCAGCAGAAATGCCTTGAAAATACTATGTTATACAATAGGAGGGAAAAGCAAACAGATTTGTGGCCGCATCTACAACCTTTTATTATTTTGCATTTTGTATGGAAATGATTATTTATTTAATGTTTAATTCAGAACATGTAAGTATTTAAACGTCTTTAAAAGTCAGTATAAATTGAAAGAAGCAAATTTTCCATAGTGGATTTTTATTTTTGTGTATATTCCCCATTTTCTGAAACATGTTCTTGTTGATGATTTTCAAGTTCATAATAATATTTTAAAATGGAATTTAAAGAGAAAGTAAGGGACTTGTTCAGGATGATCTAAAGTTCCTTCTAAGTCTAATACCAGTGATCCTGTGATACATTTTATTTTTATGTGATCCGTAAGTTGGTTAGTGAATTCCTCGTTTTTTTGGGTTTTTTTAGACAGACTTTGTTGTCCTAATTGTTTTTCTTTGTATTTTTCAAAATTTCATTCTTTAGACCTTCATATTATTCCTGGACTGACTTGCTGAGTTGAATTTTAGAACATACATTATTGCATATACTTTATTCTGAACTTTTTGCAATCTGATCTTAATATAATGCAGGGTAGGTCTTAGATTTTTCAATGAACAAACATTTATTAAGCATCAGTTCTATGGCAGATGCTATATCAGGAATTCTTATATGAAATGGTCACTGTACCTTAAGATTCCCATTGTTGTTTTTATGCCATCCCTCAGTTCCTTCTTGATGGTGATAATCAGATTCTAAATAAAAGTCCCACTTGAAGTAGTTCTTTTGTTTTTAGAAGAATGAAATTGGGAAGATCATTTTGAGTAGGCTGGTAGGCACTGTAAGACAAAGTTGTCAAATAGTTCATTTGTAACACTCTAAAATGTAGCTTAAACCAGATTAAAATGTAATTAGGAAATATTTAACAAAATGAATGAAAATTCAATAAAATGGAAAATTGTAAGTTTTTTTTTCTGAATCAATACTTAAGCTACAAGGCTACTTGTATACAGTTACATCTCCCTGTATCTATTTAAGTTTGATACCACATGAACTTGGAATTGGGAAAACTTGAGCTTGAATCCTGCCTTAGACATTACTAGGTTTGTGACCCTCAACAAATCACTTAGCCTTTCTCAGCCATAGTTTCCTTGTATATAAAAGACAGAAATTATAGCACCCACCTCACAGGGTTGCTAGGAAAATCAAATGAGAATACACATGCACATAACACACACAGAGTGCTCTGTAGACCTTAAAGTGCTATCTATCTATCTATCTCTCTATCTCTATCTCTATCTCTCTGTCTCTGTCTCTATATTTACGGTACTTAGTTTAATGGATATATATATAGTAGTAGTAGTCTTACACTTATTTTAAAACCTTTTATTTATAAAAATCAAATATGTTTCACCAGTCTTTGTTTAGGTGTGCTTCATCCCTGACTAGCAGCATGTCATTCCTGTTTATGTTAAACAATCATTCAGGAATCCAAATTATGTTCTGATGCCATTTTTTAAACTTGATGTTTATCTCTCAGATTTTCTAAAATCTTACCTTCAGTAAGCAGGAGTAATGAGACACTGCTTCCCCTTAAGTTCTATAGGTTTTTGCCTAACAAACTCCAACAATGCTTTTTATATACTTTATGGCAAATCATTTGTCCCCAGTTGAATTACCAGAAATGGGTAATAGTCATATTGTTTAACAAATCCTACATATATGCCATGAGAAGACAGCTAACTTCTCTCATTGTTATCAATCCATCAAATCAATCACCAAATATTTATTAGATACCTACTAAGTGCTGTAACAGGCTCTTTTTGCTACAGTAGAGAACCACAACCACTACTGTATGTCCCCTTCTTCCATTACTGGATAATCTTTCACCTGAAAGAACTGTGAATAGACATGATCATTCCTTGGAAGGTAAGCAGTTACTTCTTCTAGGGGTCGATGCCTTCCTTTTTAGAAAGTTCCTTATATTTGTTGCAGTGGATCAGATCTTTCCTTTTAGTAACAACCTTCCTTCCTGGACCTCACCTAGCACACGGTTTTGTACCTTTCTTGTATACTTGAGCTATAACATGTATGGTGGTCATATGCTTTTCTATGATCTTTAGAGGTATTAGACTATAAGCACAATGAGGGCAGGGCCCTTTGTTACCTAGGTTTTGTGTTTCTCTCAGTACCTGAAGTGCCTTGCACTCAGTAAGCACTAGCAGATATTTGTAGAATTTGAAACCTTGCTGAACCAGAGCTTTTTCTACTGCATTTCTCACAGATTATTCACATTATATGTGTTCTTAATTTAAAAAAAAATAAAAAAGGAATTCAATACCTACAGTCATGTTAAATCTCTTAGAAATAATCAGCCATTTTTTAGTTTTACTAGTGTTGCATAGACTAAGTTCATAAGCATATCCAGGTAATATTTTACTAAGCATTAGGTGGCAGTAGTGTGTTGTCATTGACTGTGTCTTTGTGATTTCATTTTTTTCATCTTCCATAATCTTAATGCAATGTCAAAGGATAAAGAACCTGACCATAATAAATTTCATACTGAACTATTTTACAGCATACATATTTTATTATAGGATTCTCATTAAAATATATATTTATATATCAGTCCATGTGTATATCTCTCATACCTCCCTAACTGTATTCAGAAGTCATTAGAATTAGTACTGCACCATCTCCAGATTAACAGCACTTCACCAAATGTTTAATGGCTGCTTCATAATAACAGTGATTTGCAATAATGTAAACTAAAAATTATCTCAGAGGATTTTTATAGACATCTTGAGAAGCTTGTTTAGCTTTTACTTAAGAAAGAGTATTAAGTTCATTGAATTTTACCAATCCTTACAAGCAGTTGTTTTTTTTTTCTCTTTCCAAATATGTTTGACTCCTATCTTTTTTTAAAAGTCAGGTTTATTGCTTTGCTATAGTCAACTTAATCAAATTACCTTGAAGGTTTACTTTATTTAAGAAAAATGAACATATTTTGGATCCAGGGGTTCATTACTATAAGCAGGATTGAAGCAAAGTGTTTTCTGTATTACATCAAATCTAAGTTCTGCAACTTTCCCTCTTCTCTTTCCTTCTCTCTTCCTTTCCTTCCTTTCTCTTCTTTAATTTCTTCTTGTATCTCACAGGCAAAGGAGTTTAGGGAATTCAAGGCCAATGTAGTGGTGTCATTAATTTGGCAGAATGATCAATTAATAGAAGAAGAGCATGAAAGCGTTGACAGAACATGCTGCCTAATTAGTATTTGATGAACCATGTCGGCCACAGAGCAAAGTGTTCAGTGTTGCTTCAGGGTAACAACTCTTCAGGACCTTTAAAAATAAATCACTACATATGTTTAGCTAGAATGTCTTAGTTTAGTTTCACTTCAGTCCTTAATTATGTAAAAATCATGTCTCATTGTACCCAGAGGGCAGGTGAAATCAAACAAAACTGCTGCTGATTAAAATCTCATATATTGGAGGCAGTGTTCATTTTTTGAATTCCTTTTGTGGCCAGTAAAGCTCTTGATTATTGAATATAAGATTATTTTGTTGTAGATTACATGTGTATATCTAAGTTTGACTTCATATTTAAATGTCTTGAGATCTACTCTGCTTTAAAACTTATTAAATTTATCGACTTAAAATTTTAAAATATACTTTATGCATCAGTCTAAGTGGTGGTGATAATATTTGCATATAGTTAATAAGGTTTATGGTCAAGACCTTACTAAGATTGTTATTATTGTTCTGATTTAGTAAATAGATTTAATGATCTACTTATTGTGTGCTGTCATTTAGAAAAGTTTTTGTGTGCCCAGGATTAGAAGGAAAGCAGGAAACTGGGGGGATTTTTTTCAGCAAGTTTCTCCGATACAGGCTTTAATTTCTCAAAAATATGAGGAACTGAGTCAAACTTGTAAAAATAGAGCCACTCTCTAATAGTCAAAGGATACAAACAGGCAAGACTATAAATAGGCAGTTTTCAGAGTAAAGTATCAAAGTTACCTATAGTCATATGAAAAATCCTCTAAATCTCTATTGATTTAGAGAGGCAAATTAAAGTAACTGTGTACCCCCTCTTTACCTATCAAATTGACCTACACTATAGAAAGGGGAAATGACAAATGCTAGAGGGGATGTGGAAAATTGGGACATTAATGCACTGTTAGTGGAGTTGTGAACTGGTCTAATCATTCTAGAAAATATGGAACTGTGCCTAAAGGGCTATAAAACTGCATAACCTTTGATTCAGCAGTATCAGTTCTATGTCTATACGCCAAAGGATTTTTTTTAAAGGAAAAAGATCCATATGCATAAAAAATATTTATAGAAGCTCTTTTTTAGCGCCAAGGAATTTGAAATCAAGGGGATGTCCATCAAGTGGGAATGCCGAAATGAGTTGTGGTATATGTTTGTGATAGAATACTATTGTGCTTTAAGAAATGATGAGCAGGATGGTTTCAGAAAAAAACTGAACTCATCATGCAAAGTAAAGTGAGCAGAACCAAGAGGACATTGTACACAGTAAGAGAATATTGTAACAATGATCATTTATGAAAGAGTTAGCTACTTTGATCAAGACAATGATCGAAGACAATTCCAAAGGACTTCTGATGAAAAATATTCTCTCCCTCCAGAGAAAGAACTAATAAAGTCTTTCAAGTGCAATTTAAAGTATAATTTTTTTTCATTTTCATTATTTTTCTTGTTTTTTCTTTTTCAAAATGGGTAATTTGAAAATGTTTTGCATGATTTCTCATATATAATGGGTATCACATTGCTTGCTTTATCAGTGGATGCTAGAAGGGGCTGGAGGAAGGGAGAGAATTTAGAACTCAAAAAAATTTTTTAATGAATGTTGAAAATAAGGAAATAATAAATGCATTTCTTAAAAAAGGAAAAATTTTTGCTCTTGGGCTTACTTTTCTTGTCAGTGGCATTGGGTTGGTGTTGGTGATAATAGGGGTGATGTTTTCTTCTCCATGGGAATTTTTCCCTGAAATGATGATTTAAGAGGTAGAACAGAGCTGGAAACAGTACAGGCTTCAAAAGAAAGTGTAGGAGAAGAGGCAAGTAGGTGGCTCAGTGGATTGAGAGTCAGGCCCAGAGATGGGAGTTCTTGGGTTCAAATCTGGCCTCACATACTTCCTAGCTGTGTGACCCTGGGCAAGTCACTTAACCCCTATTGCCTAGCCCTTGCCACTCTTCTGCCTTGGAACCAGTAAATAGTATTGGTTCCAAGACAGGATGTAAGGGGTTAAATTTAAAAAAAAAGAAGAAGAAGAAGAAGAAGAAGAAGAAGAAGAAGAAGAAAGTATAGGAGAGAAGAGGTACCAGGTACATCCTGAAGGTCTACAGAGCCATTGTGCTGACTTCATTATTGTATGCCCATGAAACCTGCCAGTATATACTGGTGCTGTGCCAGAAGATTGAACCCACTTCCATTTCAATTGGCTCAGGAAGGTCATAGAGATTGCCTGGCGAGATAAGGGACCAGGCACTGGTGTCCTTTCTAGAGCTGAAAAGCCAAGCACTCAAATGCTTTTGCAGAGAGTGCAGCTCTCATGGGCTGGCCACATAGCCCAAATGTCAAGTCTGTGCTTACCCAAAAGACTGTTGTTTTATGGAGAAGTCACATAAGGACCATTCACTTGGTATTCAGAAGTGGTATAAGGACACTCAAGTTATCTCTGAAGAACATGAGTGTTGACTGTGAGACTTGGAAAACACTGGCCCAGGACTGCCTTGCCTGGTGTGCCTGCATCAAGGAAGGTACTATATTCTGTGAACAGAGCAGAGCCTAGGAATCCAGAGGAAATGTGAGCTGCCCAAATCCAGGGCCACCTTCCCTCTATCTGTTCTAACAGACCACTTGTACTTGATCTTGATCCCTGGGGGTGCCTTCTAAAGTTTTTTTGGACTGATCAGCCATAGGTGAACACTGTACCTAACCCCGACATCATGATATCATTGGTCTTTTTCAAAAGTCAACAGCTGATAGTCAAGAAAGGCCTACTCTTCCTGGGATTCTTGGGCTTACTTTCCCACTGGTGAGAAATGCTTACAGCAAGAGTCTCCAAAGTGGGGCCAGGGACCCTTTGGTATTATGGTCTGACCCCAAGGAGTGCGTGAACAATTAATTACTGGCTTACAACCCAGCTATCTCATGAGAGCTGATTGTACAACTTTTTTTATCCCCTAATGGGCTCTCCTCTTTTCTTATCCCTTCACTGTAGAGTTCCCAACACAGCCCTCTCTGCACCCAAATTCGAGACCTAAGTACTTTTAGAACCCATTCTTTCCCTCCCTCTAAAAAAGATCATTCCTGTTCATTTGTTTCAAGTTGTGTACAACTGCTCGTGACCCCATTTGAGCAGGATTAAGTGACTTGCCCAGGATCACATAGCTAGTATGTGTTTGAGGTTGGATTTGAACTCATAAAGATAAGTCTTCCTGACTCCATGCCCAGAACTTTATCTACTGTGCCACCTATTGGGCTCCTAAAACAGATTAGGAACATCATTAATGAAAAATTAAAATAATCCTAATGCTCTATTTTTATATTTATAACTATTTTTATAGCTTTATTTTTGCCTGTAGGTAGTATTTACAGGAAGGGCCACCTTTTTTTTAATCATCTTATATTTGAAAATTTATCAACATGGGTAAGAGGAACATGCTTTGTTCCTGGGATCCTAGCATTTAGAATTGGAAGGGATCTTGGAGGTCATGTAGGCCTCTTCCAGACATTGTTGAAATCCAGGTCCTTTGACTAAAATCAAGTGTTCCTCCTTCTACAAAACACTGCTACTCTTCTTGGTATACTAAACTAGTTGGTGCATGTTAAGTAAATTTGGAGCAGTGAAAAGAAAGAATTTTTTTTTAATTTAGCAGATACTCCGCTTTGAAATGTGTTACCCCTTACAAGTGGTACAGGCTCAAAATAGAGCTCCTAGAAATGTTTAGATTTAGTTACAGAGCTGTAATAAATTGTTAAAGAACACTGGATGTTCTAGAGTGTATTCCTTGTCTTTTAACACTGAAATCAGAAAGAAGAATTTAATTCAACAAATATTTAAATTCCTTTCACAGGGAGACACTATGACAATCCATGTTTCCATTGATTTCAGAGATCAGAATAACAGACTTGATATACTATACTGCAATGGTCAGCAACCTTTTTGGCCTTGAGAGCCATGAACGCCTGCTGAAAGAGGAGGATGGAGGAGGAAGGCACTGGAATATGGGGCTGGGGCTGAAGGGCCCCCTGGGGCACATCCTGGGGCTCTGCCTGGACTGGCTGGTGGGGAGGTGGAGCTATAGGTTTGATGTATTAAGGTTTTAAATTAAGTAAATAACTGCTTTAGTGTAGGTAATCATTGTTAGTCTAGGCCTCAATTTGGGGCCTTAGCCTTCAGTATATGTCACTAGGCCTGACCTTGGGTTCAAAACCTGATACCACACAACACCACCCAGTATTATCATTTGCGTCACTAGTCCAGGCTTCCCCCTTGCCTATCAAGTGACTTTCAAGTCATCATCTAGTGACTTCTTCTTCCAATGAGAAGTACGACCTGCTTTATTTTTAACATGGTCTTGGATTATCTTTCACTGGGTATATAAGTCGTGATATTCTTTGGGGTATATAGGAAGATCTCTCTCACAGTGCTCTGGGTCTTTTGAGACCAGCCCTCTTGCAATAAACCTGTTTCTTTATGACTTGGAGACTTTGTTTATCTTTGTGTTCCTGTGGTTAGAAATTATGTGACACATGTATTTGTGTAGCATTTTTTTAAATTAAAAAATAATTATGAGTAAAAACAATGTTAATGTTTATTTTTAAAATTTTTTAATTCCAAATTCTCTCCCTCCCTCCTTCCCCTTATAATATGGAGCTGTCCTAGAGCAGTGATGGGCAAACTATGGCCCTTGGGCCAGATGTGGCCCCCTGAAATTTTCTGTCCAGGGGCACAACATTATTTCTGATCTGACGAATACAATGAGTAGGATACAATACAATGAAACTTTGAAAGAGTTGCCTTAGAAACAGACTGACAGATGAACATTTCCTTTCTTTTGACCCCCTCTTTAAAAAGTTTGCCCATCACTGTCTTAGAGGGATGTGAGATGATACAAAACCCTTCACTTGTAAAAAACAATTTATTTTATAGAGGTAATAAGGAAAACTGGTAGGTAAGGTCTTAACAATCATAGAAACTAAGCTCCACCCAAACTTCTACATCTTCTGCAAAAGGAGAGCCTTCTGTTTCTTCTCTGGGCCCTGCTTACAGCTCCCTAATCTATCTAAAAAAACCCAACACTATCTGACTAACCTGAGATTAATAAAAAAGGAAAGGGAAAAGCCTGGGTTTGGCCACCCTAAGTAATCCAAAGTCCCACATGAAAATCTCTGGATTACCTTGGCCAAAGAGGATTTCTGGAGATGGTCTCTAGCAGATGATCTCAATACTCAGGATAACAGTTTTCTCCAAAACAGATCCGCAACCTAAGAGTCAAATAACCTCTCCACAAAATTATGACTATCTAGGGAGAATCTCTCAGAGCAAAACTTCCTTTCAGCTTGATGAAAAAGCAAGGCAGAGAGTCAAACCTTCCTTCAAGGTCAGTTGAAATACAAGAAGCAAGTAGTGACAGTTCAGTCACACTCCCACAATTCCTTTCTCTTTCTCAGAATCCTCTCCCAGGGTATCAAAACTCCCTTCTTTTAGCTTCTCCCTGAAATCACTCTATCCCTAACTTATTCCTACACCCTTCTCCCTCATTGAGAAGGCAAGCAATTTGATATGGGTTGTATGTGTGCATTCATGCAAAACATATTTGCATATTAGTCATGTTTGTTAAGATTAAAATTCTCTGGAGACTGTATATTATTTTATATGTATTTATTAGATAATTTTTAAAAGCAGGTCAGGAAAAGAAAAGACACCAGCCACATGTGGGCTGGCTGTCCTCTTTGCAAGCTTCCTCCCCTAAACATGCCTTGCCTGCACTGGCACTCTTATAGCTACCTTCACTGAGCCAGCTGCAGGGTCACACTACAGGTGTACCAGTGCTCACAAAACCACCTCCTCTCACTGCGATTCCTATGGAAAAGAGAGTTTTATGCTCCTTGTGACATCACTTTTCTGAGTTCTTCTGATTTGTCAGACTATAGCCTCAGACCAGATCATAAGCCTGACTTCTGGACTCTGTCATGTGGGCCAAGAGACAAGCATCTTCCAGGTGCAAGGGAGCTGCAAGCCTCTGGTGTCCCCCCAGAGTGCACATACTTCCCCCTTTTCTTAACTAGGTTATTGACAGATAAAGCATCTACCTTTGTTCTTAATTTAGTCAAAGGATGGGGTTGAATTGCAACCTTTCAAATTCAACATGACACTTTCCCTTTAAAATCCCAGGCTGGTTTTAGAGTGCCAAGAGAAGTAAAAGGGGTACAGGCTAGTGTTAACTTCTCACATGTTGTAAAAGAAAAAAAAGAGACAACAAAAAGAAAATAAAGTAAAACAAGTATGCTTCTCTTTGCATTGAGTCCATCAGTTCTTTGGAGGTGGATAGCATTTTTTATCATTAGTCCTTTAAAATTGTGTTGGGACACTGTATTGCTGAGAACAACTAAGTCATTCACAGTTGATCATCCTTAAAATATTGCTGTTACTGTGTACAATGTTCTTCAGGTTCTGCTCATTTCACTCTGTTTCAGTTTGAGCGAGTCCAGGTTTTTCTGAAACCATCCCCCTCATATAGTGCACTAACATTACAGCACAAATCACGTATCACAACTTGTTCAGCCATTTCCCAATTGATGGGCATCCCCTCAATTTCAAATATTTTATACATATAAGTCTTTTTTTTTCTTTCAAGTCTCTTTGGAATACAGGCCTATAGGTGATATTACTGGGTCAAGGTTATGCACAGTTTAATAGTCCTTTGGGCATAGTTACAAATTGCCCTTCACAATGGTTTGGACCAGTTCATAACTTTACCAGTAGTACTTTAGTGTCTCACTTTACCCACATCACCTCCAACATTTGTCATTTTCCTTTTCTGTGATATTAGCCAATCTGATAGATGTGAGATGGTACCTTAGAGTTGTTAAAGACTCAGAAGAAGAGAATGGAGCTGTGATCCTGGACAGCAGTGCGTATCCTGAGGTCACCACCCTGTGTTGCCTGAAGTAGCAGCAGAGCCAGATGCTAGATCTGACAAAAGACTTGTTTTAATTGGCATTTCTCCAATCAGTATGATTTAGAGTTTTTTTTCATTTGACTTTACAGAATTGATTTCTTCTGAAAACTGCTTGTTCATATCCTTGGTCATTTATCAGTTGGGGAATGATTCTTCCTAGTTTCCCTATGTTTATCTTTCTCTCCCTTTCTCTTCCTCCTATTACTCCTTAAAAGTATTTTACTTCTGATCACCACCTCTTCAAACCACCTTCCCTTCTCTCAGCATCCCTCCTACTTCCCTTTAGGATAAGATAGATTTCTGTACCCAGCTGAGTACTTTTGAGCCTATTCCTTCTTTGAGCCTATTCCAATTAGAGTAAGATTCAAGTGTTGACCTCCACCCTCCTCCCTCACCATTTTCCCTTTCATGGTAAAAGCTCTTTCTTACGCCTTTTATGTGAGATAATCTACTCCATTCAATCTCTCCCTTCCCCTTTCTCCCAATTCATCCTTTTTTTTTTACTCAATTTTTTAAATATTTCTAAATATTAAATAGATAATATTTCTCATTTACCTATTTATGCTTCTCTTGAGTCTCCTATTAAAAAATCAGAATTTTTATTCAGATCTTATCCTTTCATCTAGAACTTAGAAGTCTTCTCTTGTATTAAATATCCTTTTTTTTCCTCTTAAAGGATTACACTGTTTTTCTGCGGAGATGACTCTTGGTTGTAATTCTAAGTCCTTTGCTCTCCAGAATATGCTATTCTAGGCCTTTCAGTCCTTTAACATCGAAACTGCTAAGTCTTGTGTTAGCTTGACTTTTGCTTCATGATGTTTGAATTATTTCTTTCAGATTGCTTGCAATATTATCTCCTTGACCTGGGAGTTCTGAAATTTGGTTATATTATTCCTGGGAATTTTCATTTTGGGATATTCTTCAGGAGGTGATCAGTGGATTTTTTCCCCAATTTCTATTTTACCCTCTAGTTTTAGGATGTCAGAGCATTTTTCCTTTACAATTTCTTGAAATATGATATCTAGGTTCCATTTTTTGAAATGTAGGCTTTCAGAGAGTCTAGTAATCTTTAAATTGTCTCTCTTGTATCTATTTCCCAGGTCAGTTATTTCTCAAATAAGATATTTCACGTTTTCTCCATTTTTTTCATTCTTCTGACTGTTTTTTATAATATCTTGATGTTTTATAGCTTCCACTTGCCCAATTTAAGGAATTATTTTCTTCAGTGAGCTTTTGTACCCCCTTTTCCATTTGGCCAGTTCTACTTTTTTAAGATATTCTTTTCTTCTGTGAATTTTTGTACATCTTTTCCCATTTGTCCAATTCTGTTTTTTAAAGTGTTCTCTTCAGAGGATTTTTGGTATCTCTTTTGGTAGATTTTTTTTCCCCCAAGAAAAAACATATATACTTCCTTTTTCACCTATTCTATTTTCTAATGTGTTATTTTCTTCAGTATTTTTTTGTGCCTTCTTAACCACAGTATTGATACTTTTTTCATGATTTTCTTGCCTCATTCTTATTTCTCTTACAATTAAAATTCTCTGGAGACTGCATATTAATTTCTAATTATTTATTAAATAGTGAAAAACAGTATTGTGTGGCTGGTCACCTACCTAAGTAGAGCCCATTGCTCACCTTGCATCACTGTTCACTACCACTACTTACCCAGGACAGACCCAGGCTGCTTGGCCAGACAAGAATGCTCCTTGGCCAGGAAAAAGACTAAGCATTCTAGATCTCTCACTTATATCCCCGTGACATCGCTTTTTCTGGGTCATCCTGATTGGACAGACCTGGCCTCAGTCTGGATCAGAGGCTTGTCTTCTAGATGTCAGGGGTCAAGTAAGACAAGAGGCAAGTGTCTTCAGGGATCCAGGCTTCTGAGAAGCAGCTAGGCTTATGGCTGGTATCTTCCTTATACAGATAAGCCTCAGGCATTTTTCTTAATCCAGTCAAAGGGTAGGGGTGGAATGGAAACCTAGTTCACTAGAGAAACACCATAAGATTTTTTCTTTTTTCCAAAATAAAAGTATGTGCTTTGTTCTTTTTTTTTTTTTTTTTTTCTTTTTTTTTTTTTTTGCCTTGGGGAGAAAAAATATAAGATAGGGCAAAACTATTAGGCAAAATACTTGTACTTAGTTCTGTGATTATACTAATATGGGTACTCTGTCAATTGGTACAGATCAAAATCCATGCCTTCTCATTTTCCTTGATGCTTGTCCATGTTCTGCTATAAATTCTTCACTAGGGATCCACCTTGTATGCTGAGGTGGAGGTGGAGGGGTGGGGCTTCTGTAGATCTCTTGACTGTGTTTAAGAACCAGTGGAGAACATTAATTATCTGTTATCCCTTGCAGCCTTTACATAACTAGCTTGTTTTGTCCAGCCAGATATCTAAGGTTTTATTCCATTCAACAAACATCTATTCTATTCCTGCTTTGTGCTAGGCACTGTATCAAATGCCGAAGACACAAGACAAAGATAAAATCAAGAATTTGTATTTACTAGATAATATCCTTTGTGTCTCTTTTACTGTTAAGTTCTCTAGTGGTAATATGTTGAAAGTTATCTTCACCCATCATGTACCACTCCATTGAACTTTGGGTGACCTGAAATTAATTCATTAGAGATTTTAATATTCCATGACAGACCATATTATACTAACATCCAGAAAGTATTAATGTAAAAAAAATGGATTTTTGTTTCCTAGAGAAGCTTCAAGTTATTAAAAATTTAGTGCTATCTTACAAAGGCCATCTGGCCTGCTCTTGTCCTGTCCAGTTTTGGACCCATTTTATTATTTGTCAACGGTGTTTGTTTAATATATGTATGTATACTGGTTGACTAGCTCTGAGATTTGTTCATTTGATTGGGACAATAGATGTTCTCTATTCTTTTTTTTATGTATAAATAGTTAGACCAAGTTCTCTTAAATGTTTGTATAGCTAAAAAAAATTATGTATCTGATTAAGAAAGTTCTGCAAATTACTTGGCTTGATGTGGTCAGTACAATGTTATCCTCACATAGGAGCATCTCAAGGACGTTGGTATCTCTAAAAATTCTTTTTTCATTTGGACTCTGCACTGAACATCTACCATATCAGAGTCATTAAATAGATTTCTCTGTTTTTGCATCTTTTGAGCAATCTTGTGTGATTGTGATAAACAGGACATTGTATTAACAGTGGTAAAAGTTTATTCGATCTAGTGCCCAGAATTCTAACAGCTGGTCACAAATTTCTTCTTTTGAAACAAATAGAAAGGTCAAGGTTTGGATTGGTGAGGAATATTGCTTTGCAAATTAATTTTCTTTCATTTCCTGATCTTGAATAATAAAGAATTTGGTTTTCTTAACTCCCAGATTCCTCAGTAGTTAGATGTCTTTACTTGGAATGATCTAAAGAATCTAATATATGAGGATAAATTGGCTTAAACAAGTGATATAGTTAAAGCACTTTTTTTTAAAACCATAATTAAAAGGAAAGGGAATCATTATTTTGGCCTTGTTTGTAAACCTGCTTCCCTTTCAAGTATGAAACTATTTGAATTAAAGTATGGATTAATAGGCTTGATTCAGTTCAGCAAATCTTTCTTAAGTCCCTACGCATATGATCATAAGGCCATATAGCAAGAGACCCAGAGGTAGTACTCCAGAGATTGTCTGATCCCTATCTCTTATGCTATTGCAGATATCAAACTAAATGCCTTCACAAAACTTATTCTCTTTAAATAAAAACAACTTAAAATTTAGCAAAAGTTAATGGCAATCTATGATGGCAGGTATTTTTAAAGATAATTTATATGTACATAGATACATATATATAAAATGCAAGGCTATAATAAGATTAAATTATAATTATATAAAATACATAATCATGTAACATAAAAAATTTAAATATTGATATACATGTAAAATAAGACATAGGAATGTTTTTAAAAGCTCATTAGGAAAAGGGTGGTGGTGGGAGGTGGTCTCCTGCACTAGGTATAAAGTATTCTTGTTAACCAATTTCTTAACATTTATATTCATGCATAGATTCATGTGATCGATCTGCTTATTCCTTTTTTCTTGTTAAAGCCACCCAAAGACAACTTTGCACATTTCTTGAGATATTAAAAATGTCCAGAGTATATGCCTTAACATGTGAGATTGTTTTAACTATGTAATTTTTTTAAATCCCATAATTAATTTTATTCAGAATTGCTATGTATATAAACTGCTTGCTTTGTTTTCTTTTTCTTTTTGCTTTATAGGATGTTCATGAGTTGACAATTATTGACATTTTATCCAAGAACCTCTCTCTCTACCTTATTTGTTTCAAGAGGCTCTTCTTAATTTACCCAGAAATTTTTCTGATAAGTACAGGTCACACATACTGCCTTATTTATCTTTTTTTGTATGGATTGTAATTGTTTTAATCATATTTTACATGATTTGATTTAAAATTCAGTTTTTTTAGTCATCCTTTAATTAAAGATTTGTATTTGATAAATTCTGGATCAGGAGAAATAATATCTGTCATACTATGAATGAATTAAACTTTAGTCGTGTAGGGATTTAAGGTGAGTGAATGAATAGCATAAATGAAAAAGCATTTAAATGCATACCGTGTGCCAAGTGCTATGGATGCAAGTAGAAAAAATAAGGGACAATCCCTGTTCTGTAGAACATACTCAGGGTGGTAACACTTTAAAACACTTCAGCTGTAGGGCAATTGGCAAGACTGAGAAATCCTAAAGTATTAGTGGTAAAAGGCCAGGAATCCTTAGAATGCATTATTAGGTCAAATTACAGTGCTTTGGATGTGCAGTCCCAGAAGACCTTAAGATGGTAAGGCCAGGTAGACTAGAAAGATCATAATTGTTGACTCTCATCTCATCCGAATGATGTGAGCAATAGAGTTGTTTTTCTGAACCAGTAGCTCTTGATAGAACCTGATTGGCCCAGGAGTTGGGACTGGAGAGAGAGAAAGAAGGCAAGGGGGAGAGGATTCCATGATTGCCGAGTCTTCCAGGATAACACTGATGGAATGTTTTCTCTTTAGATCGGTGATTGACAGGATTCTTTAGTTACATTATACTTTGTGGTTCCTTTTTGTCTTTTAGACTTGAAACTTAATAGAAGAAAATGAGATAATACTGATTAAAAATAATACATCTCACCCAACCTAGTTATAGAACAGCAGCCCCAAGGAGAGAGTGAGATGGTCACTCTTCTTTAAAGCTTATACTCTTCTTGTACAGTTTTTTTCTTTTTTCCCCTTAATACTCTACCCTACTTCTTTGTGTGAAAATGGTCCTCAATTACCACTGGATTTGATTCACATCTCCATTGTCACTTAGGTCCTTCTCATGCACCCTTTACTAATGCTTTTGAGTCAAGTGACTTGGTATACATACATTTTCTGCGGAGTATTGAAGAAAAGATGTCTATACGGGTGTCTAGTACACAGTAGGTATCCGGTAAATGTTTGGACAAATAATTCTGAAGAGCTTAGCTTTTAATCGAGGAATGTTAGATAGGTCTCTTCCCTAAGTAAGTGAATTAAAAATAAGTTAGATAAATATAAAAGTTATGGTTTCATGATTTTAGTTAGAAAAAATCTTACTCATTTAATTTACTATAGTATTGATTTCACATCATCAAATATTCAGTAAGCACTTAGGAAGTGCAAGGCACAATGCTGTGTGCTAAAGACAAAAATGAAAAAAAACAAGGCACTAGCCTCAAGTTAGCTGGAAAAAAAGGCAACTTCTCTGCAACTAGAATCCACATCCTAGAATAACCTTTACATTACTGATAATGCTTTATGCATCCTGTTCATAAGTGATGGTTTGCTTTTTATTTTCAGTATTTTCAGAAAAACAACAATCTGCTAGTGTCATGGAGAAATAATAGGAGGCCATACTAACTTGGTATTAGTACAACCCTAGCTTAATGCCTCACTCCTAGCAGGTGTTTAATAAAATATTTGTTGGATAAATGAAATGAAAGCTTTTATTAGAATGTTATCCATGAGAGAACAGAATCTTGTAGAAGCAAATTCATGAAGACATTAAAGCAGACCCTTATAATGTCATCCATAGTGACTTACTCTATTTGGAGCTGGCTGTCAGGAGCTCTCATATGTATTTCTATAAATGAAAGACATCTTCATTCCTTTTACATTGGGGGCGATGGTTCCATCTTTATAAAGAATTCTAAGTGAAGAAACCCTTTACCCATGGAACTTATTTTTTAAAGAATGACATGAGGCAGTGTGACATGAGTTACAAAAGGCAGAGAATTACATGAGTACATACAGTTTGACCCCTGGGGGCTGTTAGTCTTAATGATCAGCTAGTCTTAGGTCTGGAAGATGAGTGTTCTTCCTGTAGTCATCAGTCATTGGTTGGCTTCCAATATGACCTTACCTCCCCTTTGCCCATTACAGTCCTCCCTCTTCCATTTCACCCCTGATCCTGAATGAAACTGCCCCAGGACAGTTCCATCTGAATCCTGAATCTAGACCTAGACTAGGTGCTTCAAAGATACCACTGAGAAAACCTCCTCCCTCATCCTGCCCACTGCCTTCTTGACTTCAGTGCTTTCATGGCTGTGCTATATGGTCCGTTTGGTTGCTTGGCTGGTTTTACTGCTGCCATTTGGTTTTATACCACACAGCCTGGTTAGAGGGATTTTTGTAGAGATGGTAACATTTTAAATTGTTTGCTTCATGTGAATTCATTAGTACAGGGCGCTCCTGTTGTAGAAGTGCTTGCCACCCAGACAGATCTGTTGCCCCTGTCCAACTTGGACTTAAATTGTTTCCTAGGTATACTGAGGTTCAGTGATTTGTCCATGGTACACAGCACCAGAGTATGTCAGAGGCAGAAGTAGTCCATAACTTTTCTACACTAGTCCATTCTGCACTAGACCAGAGATATCACTCACACAGCATGTGGTCTGTAACACTCAGTGCTGCTGAAACAGATTAAATGATTAGGAAATATTTAACAAAATAAATAAAAATACAACAAAATGTAGATAACATTACATTTAAGACTTAAGTCTGTGCATCCTGGCTAGAATCCTGATATAAGGATTAATGGCACCATTTCTGTTTGAGTTTGACACCACCAGAGTATATCCCATTCCTCATATGAAATCCTTTAAAATCTTTTACCATGTGATAGATTTTAATGCTTCATTATATATTATTGAAAGACATTTTTATAAATTAGACATAATTGACAAAAGGCAGCCCAGAGTAGAGAAATGACATCACAATCAGTTGAACTTGAGTTCAAATCCAAGTTCTGACAAGTGCTGTATGTATTGATCTCAGCAAGTCTCTGCCTCTCGGTGCCCTAGATAGTGCTCTTAGACTAAATTACAGAGGTGTCGCATATGCCCAGCATAACAGCGAAGTTCTCCCTGGCCCTTTCCTAAACCTATTGATTATGGCTACATTTTTTTCTTGTTATCTATAGTTACAAATACATAACAGCAAATTCCAATGACAACAAAACTGAACATTACAATGTTCAGTATGTAAAACCTGATGTTAATGGTAGCTTTGCTTTATGAACCAGAAGGCTAAAATGTCAATGGAATAGTGTTGCAATTTCATCAGAAAATGCACATGATAAAACACATGGACATTTGTGCAAACAATGAAATGAAGTTAGCATTTATGATTACTGTACAAAAGATATGAAATGTCAAAAATATTCTGGCTTTAACACTTAATGAAATTTTCCTTGTAGTGCTATAGGTTAGCATAATTGAAGTATGCCAGTCATTCAAGTTTTGTTGGGGCTTTTTTGTATATACATGGAGTGATGCATCTGTCAGTGAAAATTTTCTACAAAGCATTAACTTTCTGACTTAACAGTAATTCATTGTTTTTAGGCAATTGGGCCAACCATATTATGTCAGTCTTTCATTTATAAAATTTTATATCATTTGTAAATAATTTATTTATAATTTATAATCATTTATAATATCATTTATAAAACATGTATCATTTATAGAACACGTGAACCCAATGTTTGAACAAAGACCAAAATTTGAATAAAATCTCTCCCTTTTGACAGTCTATTATTAAAAACTTGGCTATCCCAAATTTAGAATTCATAAAAGGTCTACCTGTCTGTTTCCTTAAAAGTTTGCTTTTATAGAATCATCATCTACATCCTATCTATTTCCTCATGACCTCATCAGGTCCCATTGCTTCAATTTTCGTCTCTCTGCATATGAATCTCAGATCCATATATTGAGCCTTATATTCTCTGCTTAGATCTAATACTGTAATCTGTTAAGCTTTTGAACGCAGTACACACAGACACTTCAGATTCAACTTGTCCAAAACACAACTTGTTAGTTTTCCTCCTAAACCCATCCTTTTCTTAAACTTTTTTTTCCCCCTGTTGGGAGTACCACTATCCTTTCAATCACCCAGGTTTACAGTCTTTGAGTCACTCACAGCTTCTTTATCTCCCTCATTCCACCTATCCAATCAGTTACCAAGTCTTGTTGGTAGCATTTCCACAGTGTTCACATTGGTTCCATTCATTCTCCTCATTCTACCAACCTAACTCAGGCTCTCATTTCCTGCTACCATGACTACCATAACAGCTTCCTAATTGATCTTCCTTCATTAAGTCTTTCCCTTTCCAGTCTGTCTTCTATACAGTTGCCAAGATAATTTTCCTAAATCATAGCTCTAATTGTGGCATTCTTTGTCACCACTCAAAAAAATGCTGGTGTATTCTTATTTTCTATAGAATCAAATATAAACTCTTCTATTTGATAATTAAAGTTTTTCACAACTTGGCTCCGCTCTACCTTTCTGGGCCTTTTTTCCCATACTACTTCATTTTAGTGATCTTATCATCTCCTATGAAGCTAAGCACCATTTCTATGCTGATGGCTCTCAAACCTTACTTTTCCTCAAACTCTGCCATCTGACCTCCAATCTCACATCATCAGCTGCCTTTCAGACATCTCAAACTGGATGTTCAGTAGGCATCTGTAAATCACTATGTCTAAAATGGAACACATACTTTCCCCACAACCCTAGCTCCATCCTAACTTCCCTTTTATTATCAAGAGTAACACCACATTCCTCTATCTGCTCAAGTTCAAAACTGAGGATTGATTCCTCACTTGCACTGCCCCAAATCCAGGCTGTTGTCTAGGCTTGTCCATTTCACCTTTGCAAAGTCTCTCAAATATATCCCCTTCAGTAGATTGAAGTTATTGATGGATAATGAATTAGGCCAAAACTAAATAGGAGGAGGCAATCTGGCTGAAATGCATTGGGAAAGAGCATTTAATTATGCCAATCTCTTTACTGCCACAAAAATTAATATATTTTAAACACTAGAATTTTCCAAGTAATATTGTAGCTATAAGTCATGAAATATCACAGTGTCAAAAGAATTCAAATTACAGATGATTCAATAATAGAAATAATAGCAACTGAATTCCACAGGATATTTTGGTTTATACAGCATGTCATGTAGTAAAATCTACCTATTTAAATTTTCTTTTTTGTTAGAAACTTGAAAATTTTCAACAAACATGAAACTTTTAATATGTAAGATTGTATATGAAACTGAACTTCTGTTGTATATAGTTATTTCTTTAAAAAATATTTTGAGGAACCATTTGTGACTGAGATATATATGGCAGGCCCTTTTTGGATAAAGTCTTTTAAGGCAGTGTTTTGCCCTATTGAATCAAGTGCTCTTTTTTTTTAATCACCAATAAATACTGTATGATATGAATTTTTTATATCTTTGAGTTAGTTGCGTGATTGTCAAGAATATCATTTATGAAAATTTGCCCATTCCCTTTATCATACCTTCAGCAAGAAAATTCAATAAATATGTAGATTTCTTCCCATGAAAAAATTATATATGCATGGGGAAAAAAGGCATATAAGTTAGTACTTAGTGATATTCTCTCATTATCTTTTATTTCCTAATAAAGCCAAGATGTTTAAAAAAAATGCATCCCCTTCTTGTGTCTGACATTTCTGTCACTCTAGTGCCCCTCATCACTTCATGCCTGGACTACTATAATAGCTACTGATGGATCTGCCTGCCTTGAATCTCTTTCCTACTCGATTCCATCCTCTGTTCAGCTGCTAAAATGATTTTCCTGACCCACTTCATCACACCCTCCTTCCCTCATTCAACAAACTCCAGTGGCTTCCTATTGCCTCCAAAAGCCAATACAAAAATGCTCTCTTTGGCATTCAAAGTCCTTCATAACCTAGCCCCACTCCTACCTTTCCAGTCTTACTCCCTGACACTATTCCATCTAGTGACACTGGTTTCCATGCTGATACTCGAAAAAGATTCTCCATCTTTTGACTTTGGACATTTTCTCTGGCATTCTTCTATGCTTGGAACTCTCTCCCTCTTTATCTCTAGCTACTAGCCAAGTCCCAAGTAAAATTCCATCTTTTGCAGGAAGCCTTTCAGACCATCCACGCCCTTTAATTTTAGTGCCTTCCTTCTTTTAATTATTTCCTATTTTCCTTATATATAATGTGCTTTTGTTTGCTTGTTGTCTTTCTCATTAGATTGTTGTTGTTTTAAACCTTTACCCTCTGTCTTAGAATTATTTCTAAGTATCAGTTCCAAAGTAGAAGAGTGGTAAGGGGTAGGCAAATGGGCTTAAGTGACTTGCCCATACAGCTAGGAAGAACCTAAGGTGGGATTTGAACCCAGGACCTCTTTTCTCCAGCCCTGGCTCTTTATCCACTGTGCCACCCAGCTGCCGCTTATTAGATTACCAACTTCTGGAGTGTAGGAAATATCTTGCTTGCCTTTTTATTTTTCCAGTATCCCTAGAGCTTAGCATACTACCAGGCCCATAGCTGGCATTTAATCAATGTTTAGTGACTGACAGGTAATTATTTATTACTCTCTTCCAACACTGTATGATCCAGCTAAACTGGCCTTCTTCCTCTTTTTCATACATGGCATTCCATTTCTGTCTCCATTCTTTCTTCTGGTATTTTCTGTAGGAAACAGAATTGGTCTTCCCCTCACTTTCACTGTCATATTAACATAGAATAAATGACCAAATCTAGTTTCATATACAACTTCATTTAACTTATTCGGTGAAAAAGGCTGTTTGAAGAAAGGAAAACAATCCTGATTTTTAGGTAATTCCTCTTCATGTTCTATATAATAAATAGAGATGAGCAGAGTTTTGAATATATGAATATATATGAAGGTAGGGCCCATATTCCTGGCTTTTGCCCAATTTTTTGAGTTTAGATAAAGAACAATTTTGACATTCAATAATCTTTAAAAGTCAGCCTTTTATTACCACTAGTAGTAGGATTTTTAAAAATATTTACTTGGAACTTACTGAATACTTTTCCTTTTTTTTAATTTCCATTTTTTCATAGTGATCAATCAATCAGTAAACATTATTAAATACCTGCTATTGCTGGGTACTATCCTAAGGTATAGGGATCCGAAAATAGGCAAACAAAAGCCCTTGCCCTCAAGGAGCTTACAGTCTAATGGGGGAGACAACATGCAATCAAATATACAAAGCAAGCTACATTTAGGATAAATAAGAAATTATTATTTTTTAAACCCTTACCTTCCTTCTTGGAGTCAATACTGTATATTAGCTCCAAGGCAGAAGAGTGGTAAGAGCTAGGCAATGGGGGTCAAGTGACTTGCCCAGGGTCACACAGCTAGGAAGTGTCTGAGGCCAGATTTGAACCTAGGACCTCCCATCTCTAGGCCTGGCACTCCACTGAGCCACCCAGCTGCCCCCTAAATAAGAAATTATTAACAGAGGGGAGGTACTAGAATTAAGAGGGGTTGAAGAAAGCTTCCTGTAGAAGATGGGGTTTTAGTTGAGAATTGAAGGAAGCCACTAGACACATCAGAGGAGGGAAGAGCAAGGTGTAAGAGAACTAGAAGGTAAGAAGGGGCTGAGTTATGAAAGTCTTTGAATGCCAAACAAAACATTTTGTGTTTGCTCTTGGAGGCAGGAGGAAGTCAATGGAGTTTATTGAGTAGGGAAGTAAAATGATGCTCAGATGTTTATTTCAGGAAAATCACTTTGGTAACCAAATGGAGGATGGATTAGAGTGGGGAAACCCTTAAGGCTAGCAGTCCCATAAGCATGTTGTTATAATAGTTCTGGCAAGAAGTGATGAGGACCTGCCCGAGGAGAGAAGGGGGCACATGTAATAGGTGAGGCAAAGGTGAAATCGAGAAGCCTTGGCAAAAACTTGGCCATGAGGAATGAGAGATAAGAGAAAATCCAGAATGACTCCTAGTTTTGAGTCTAGGGACTGTTCTTTCAAGCAATAAGTAAGGTAGGAGAGGGGAGGAAGAGGAGAATTTAGGGAGTAAAAAAATGAGTTCCATTTTGATTGTATTTAAGACATATATTGAACATTTGGTTTGAGATGTCTGAAAGGCAGTTAGAGAAGTGAGATTGGCAGTTGGCCTTTCAGTGGAGAGTTTGGAGCAGGATAGGTTAGCTTTGAGAATCATCAGCAGAGGTGATAATTAACTCAGTGGGAGCCAATGAGATCACCAAGTGAAATAGTATAGGCAGAGAAGAGGCCCCAAAACAACCCTGAGGGACACCCATTTTTACAGGTTGTGATCTGGGGACTGATCTAGCAAACAAGATAGAAGGAGACACCACAAAGGTTCTGCTACTGCAAAAAGTTTGAGAATCACCGAGGTGGTCTAATTCCTTCATTTTGTAGAATAGAAAATTGAAGTTGAAGGCATTATAACTTACTCAAAGTCATCAAACTCTTTAAGTTGCAGCAGTAAAAAGGCTCAAAAATCAGGTCTTTTGACTTCTGGCGCAATGTACTTTCCACCAAAGCTCATAGCCTAATATAAACATAAATTTCTATTTCACTATTATTCTTCATAGTATCTTTATACTGGTAGGAGCAATAAGTAACTAAAGAAATGCATTTCCAGCAAACTTTGTTAAAACACGTTTATTTAAATGGTTGTTGCCAGTGTTTTCCTCCCTTTTATGTGCTTTTTCACTCAAAAAAATTATTTGAGTAAACATTATATAGTTAAGCTTTCATTATGTTTCAGCAAATGAATTATAACCATCAGCTTCTCTACCATGCTTCAGGAATGGTCCTGAACCCCTAACAGTTGGCCCCAGGCACATATGAAGTTAATATTTGAGTATCTGTCTCTCTTGTTTCATTCTGAAGTCAGTCATAAAAGATTTTTAGATTATGTGTATATTCTCTTCCACTAGCTTGAGTAATCAGGGTAGATTATATCATAAACAGATGAATATTTGTCTTTATTATATGAAGATGATGCCATTAATACTGATTCTGGGATTCTATCTCTGTAGACAGATAGGGTTAGGAAAAATTTGGTCAGTATTCCTTTCTATATAGTGCATCTCTGAGAAGAATGCTTTTCTTTTTGACTATAACTTCTATTTACTGAATCTTTCATTGGCAATTGCTTTATAGATTTGTATTTTTGAAGCAGAGACCATATAAAATAATTTAAATTTTTCTTGTAATTAAACATAAGTTGTCATATACTAACTATACCCACTTTTTTGAGTTCTGTTGTTGTGAATCCTTCCTTAAGGTACTTCTCTGGTTTTCTTTGCCTGTGATTAAGCTTGGGTAAATGCTCTTGAAAATATATCCTATTTTATTCAACTCAGGAATTTTATAATGAATATTATGATGTGTTAGTAGTTTAGTTGTCGCCTGAGGCTTAAAATAACTTATAAATTAGATGAGGAGAGATGGTATATGCAAAAAATAAATAAAAATACAAGGCATAGTATGATAGTCAAATGAATATTATAGGCCATAAAGTGTGATGAGAATTTAGAGGAGAAAAAAAAGGGCTAGCATCATCAGATATGGTTTTATAGAGGAGATATCAATTTCATTTGGGTTCCCAAGGTTGAAGAAGTCTTAAGTAAATCACTCCCTTGTCCTTGGCTCCTGAAGCATCCTAAATTGCTCTTTCCCATTGTTTAAATAAACTGAATTTGCATAGTTTTGGTTCAAAATTCAGGATATAGGAAACTACTTTTGAGAGATGTTAGATTACAGAGTAGTAAACGTTTGTGATCCTTAAGATAGTATTCCACAAAATGCAAGTCAAGTCTTCAGACTGAATGAGAGGCTTTATTACAATATCAAGGGACTGGTTTGTTGTTTTTTTTTCAGGTTGGCCTTGCACAAAATAGAGTGGATAAGTTAAAGTTGACGATGCTATACTTGCCAGTTTTGTCTTTGGTAAGAAAGCCAGGGACTGAGAGAAAAATAAGAGTCGAATCACTCCCAGAAGTACAAGAGGAGACCTTGGAAATGACTGGGCAAAGCATCAGCCAGTGTGGTCCTAGAAGGGCTATGCCAAGCTTTCCCAGATTTGGAGGCTCCAGATTTCCTAGCACTCTGTCCTGAGGTGCCACTGAGAAGGCACTCTGAATAATGGAGTTGTAGAAGAACTTAAATGATGGCAGTTGAGATCAGCCCAATGTTCTCTCCAAAAGGGCAGCAGTGAGGTAGAGGCTAAGACTAGAAAGATGAGTAAAGAAGTTATACCATAAGAATACAAGAAGAGACTCAAAGGGAAAAACTGGTTTTCCAAATTGGCTATGTGAATACCTAGAAGAAATGAAGAGAGAGTTAGATAAATAAAAGCTCTGGAAGAAAGAATTAGAAGAACAGAAAGTGATAGAACTTACCTATGTAATGGATTCCTGGAAAATTAGGATGCATCAAACAGAAATTAATTACTGTAGGAGATAGTAAGAATTATTAGAACAAAATTAAAAGACTGAAAAAAATAGTTGTTTAGTCATTTCAGTCATGTCCAGCTCTTCATGAGCCCATTTGGGGTTTTCTTGGCAATGATACTGGAGGGCTTTGGCATTTCTTTCTTCAGCTCATTTTACTGATGAGAAACGGAGGCAAACAGGGTTAAAATAAGCGACTTGCCCAGGGTCACATCTTTAGTAAGTGCCTAAGGCCAGATTTTAACTCAGGAAGGTGACTCTTCCTGGCTTATCATCATCATCATCATCTTTGTCTACTGTATCACCTAGCTGCCTGAATATGTAATATATTTCCCATGAAAAGCAACTACCCCCAGAAACAGGTCAAGAATAAATTTTTGGGCTCCCTAAAAAATCATAGTAAAAAGTATAGATACTATATTAAAAAATAATGAATAAAAACTGTCAATCTGTCACAATGAGAAAGTAAAACTAGAACCTAAAGGTCACCTCTTGAAGTAAATGTCAAAAAGGAAGTTCGCAAGAAAGTCACACTAAAATTCAGAGCCCCGACATCAAAGAAAAATTGCCAAAATCAGCTCAATAATGAGTTCAAGGACCTAACAAGACCATACAAGACCTGGTTAGCTGACCCCCACACCTAATTTTAGATAGAAAGAAAAAGAGATAAATGAAATCTTTGTAACAAAGGAAGCACCATCTAGCAAAATAAATTCCCTTATTGTTCATGGCCAAAAATGTATTTCACTCCTCTTCATGAATCCTTCTCCTCTCAGGTGGTGAGTGGCATGTTTGGTTAGTGATTATTCAGTTCTTAAGTCTCTCAGCATTGCTTATCTTTACAATATTGTTATTATAGAAATTGTTCTGTTTTTTTTCTTGACTGTTTTTAATTCATACAAGTCTTCCCAAGTCTCTCTGAAACCATCATTTTTGTCATTTCTTATGGCACAATAGTATTCCATTATACTCCCCAATTGCCATATGCCTTCTTACTTTCCAGTTCTATATTATGACAGAAAAAGCTGTTACAAATATTTTTCTGTGAGTCTTTTTCCTCTTTGGTCTCTTTGGAATATAGGACAAATAATGGCAGCTGGTAAAAGGGTATGCCCAGTTTCATGAGTTAAATCTCACTGTTTAAGGTAGGACAAAGGAAAGTTGAAAGCTGTGAAAGAGAATTTAAAACTCTCCTTGTTTATTTTAAGTTAATCAATCAAGAATTTAAAGTACCCTTCCTTTCACACTTAGTAAGAGCCTTTAAAAAAAAAATGTTCTCACCTCCAAAGACCACAAGCACTGCCCCCTGGTCAGTACCAGGCAAATTGGGAGGCTAACTGGTTCACAGGAAGTGACCTGGAGAAACTGCTTATAAAAAAGCCAGCCCAGGGACTCCTGAGGAGGTATTTTAGGAGGAATTTGGCTGAAGAGGAGGCTTTTCTGTGATTCATTTTGTGAGGCACTTTACAAAGATACATTCCACATTGGTGAGTTGGACTGAAAGAGCATTCTGTGTTGTAACTCAAGCTGAAGGAAGAGGCTTACACTGGTGAGACCCTTGTTGAAGAGGCTACCAGACTTCCACGTGGAGATTGAACTTTATAGGGGAGCAAGCTGAATTTTTTTGGATAGGAGCTCTAGGGTGGTAGGCTAGGAAATATTTTCTATTTCCCTCCTTTTACTTTATTTGTATTGAATTATTAAGAGCTACTAACAGTCTACTGACTAATAGTTTAACTTTAATTCTTATAAACGGCAACCACAACAATTCTTTTTTAACCATTATTATTTTTGTCAAACCAAATTTTTAACTATTACATTTGGCCACCCAATTTTAATTATTACACAGAGTTTGGTCTAGAAATACATCACATTTAGCAAGAAACCAGGCAGGAATATAGGGAGGAGGAGGTTAAAAAGGGATGGCATTGAGAAAGAAATATTCAAAAGCAAAAGAAATTCCTGATTCTGAAAGGTTGATTCAAAGATTAAAGAAAAACAAAGAACCAGAAACTAAGGTGCACCTTAAGGCTGAACCAGTTGTCATCTATGTAATAATGCAGGAATATTTTTTGCCAAAAGCAATTATGAAAGAAACAATGTCATGGTCTTAAGAAGTATGATTGAGAGCTCAAAAGAGAACAATTTCTTTAAGTACAACCTTGTCAAGAACAGCTTTAAAAGACTTGGGTGGAGAGAACAGAGCGGTGATCCTGGACAGTGGTACGTGTCCTGAGTTCTCCACCCTGCGGTGCTGCAGTATATGCAGAGCCAGATAGCATGCTGACAAATACAACCTCCTGGCCTAGGGGACCTGTCAGGATAAGGCCATAATCAACTAAAAGGACTTGCCCATCATATGGGCCAACAAGGAAAATCTTTATCAGTATTGGGCCTGTTGAACTAACTGCCCTGGCTGGGAAAGACCACTCCAGCTTCTTTGTAAATGGACTGACACCAGGATGCCAGAGATGTAGGGCTTCACTGCCATTAGATGGAGAGGACACCATGAATCTTTGTATGAAGAGCACTGAGGGTGCCCCCAAAGACACTAATCCTTTGGATAGAAAAGGTATCCATGGTTATCAACAATGGTGCTTAGGAAATGTCCTCCCAACTCCATGTTCTTTGTACTGACCCTGCCTGGCCCCCTCCTTTCTCAGTGCTTCTGCATCATTTCCGTAAACATTATTTTTGGGGCCCTTCTCCCACCTACTTATTGTTCCTAAAACTTGGAGTGTGGGATCAACTGGATGGACAGGTGCATTCCTCCTTCTTTCTGAACTTCCTTCCTGTGTCCATTTGGAAAGATTTTTTTTCTTTATTAGAAAATGATATTTTCCCTTTGGAACCTTATTTTGGAATCTGAGTAAAAGATTCTGTTTTGAAAAAAAAGAACTTAAGAAATCTGTTACAAGCAATGACTTATCTCATCTTTAGGAGATTTATGATGAACCACGTTACCTGCCTCCTGAGAGAGGGATAATTGACTTAAGGTACAGAAAGACATATTAATTTTTTGATATAACCATTTTGTAGTTTTGCTTTCTTTTACTATGATTATTGTCATGAGGTATTCCTCTCCCTTTTGGTTTAATTGGGGTAGTCACTAACCAATATTGATGTCATTGAAACACACACACACACACACACACGTCTGTGTGTGTGTGTGTGTGTGTGTGTGTTTAAATACACAGGAAAATAGAAGAAAGTTTAGAAGGAACACAGACAAATAAAAGTTTTTAAAGTAATAGAATTATGTACTTATTTTTTAAAAAGCTAGTGATATAGAGATTCCCAGTTTTTTATACATTCCTTATTATTATTCTCAATATAAAAATGTTGGGGGGTTTTTGTTGACTTAAAGTTAACAATGAAAAATGTTATTAAAGTTAAAAAATTTGTTTAGCCCTTACCTTCTCTCTTAGAGTCAATACTGAGTATTGGCTCCAAGGCAGAAGAGTGGTAAGGGTGGGCAACGGGGGTCAAGTGACTTGTCCAGGGTCACACAGCTGGGAAGTGTCTGAGGCCAGATTTGAACCCAGGACCTCCCGTCTCTAGACCTGGCTCTCAATCCACTGAGCTACCCAGCTGCTCCCTAAATTTTTTTTTTAAAGAAAGTCCCAGGCTATTTCTTCCCCAACTCCATCTTGCTTTCTTCCTACAACAGACACCCCTGGAATCTGAACTCTCTTTCCCTGAGTAACCTGTTCCTAAATCGTACCCATTTAGGAATAGCCCTTTTGATATCTTGCCTTTCCATCTGCAACTAGTAGGTGCTATCTCCACCAACTCTGGTCCCCACAGTATAGTAGACAGAGTTGTGAGTTTGGAGGCAGGAAGTGTTGAGCTTGAATCCTTTCTAAAGTAGTCACTAACTGGATTTATTGGATAACCTTGAAAAACTAATGCTGCCTTTCACATATTATGTGAAGAGACATTGTGAATAGAACTGTAGTGGAGCCATACTTTGTAATAGAAAAACTTTGTTTAAAGTGAGTCACAAGGGTCTTTTGGTATTTATTACTTTAGTGAAGATGATTCTTGTAAGGCGTTAAGGGGCAAATTATATTTATATAGAGAACATGAGAAAGAAAAGCAGTTTAAAGCAATGTTAGGCACCCTCAGTTTTGCTGGCAAATGTGTTTAGAGTCATAGGGGGGTAATTCATTAAATGTGACTGAGAGAGTTGGGAAATGAATTAACAAGTACTTGGGTTGAAGAAGTAAAAGCAGTCAACTTATCAAAAGGGAAGAAGAGTTTAAGGGCTTGAATTTATTTCTAGCATAACCTTTTGGATATTTAAAAGAAAATGGCCCATAAATTTTTCCAAGCATAAATTTTCATGCCTACAACTGTAAGAGTAATAATTCTCCTTCTGGCATTGAATACCAAGAACCTAAAGGAATTCAAAGCCATACACCCTTTCTCCTCCCCTTTTTGGAGCAGATGGCAGAACTCTGGAGTGATAGGTGGCACTGTATTCACTTTATAACGTACCTCAAACATACTCTTTGCAGCTTAGTGTCCAAGATGTTCTCCATAAACCCTCACCTTCCATCTTAGAATCAGTTTATTGGTTCCAAAGCAGAAAAGCTATAAAGGCTAGGTAGTGGGGATTAAGTGACTTGCCCAGGGTCACATAGCTGGGAAGTATCTGAGACCAGATTTGAACCTAGGACCTCCTGTTTCTAAGCCTGGCTCTTAACCTCTGCACCACCAAGGTTCCCCCTTCTCTCCATTATGTCGCTTTGTTTAACTTCATCTCTCAGTGACCTGGAGGTCAAAGACCACTGAGTAAATTCAGGTATATATAAGCCCTCAGAGAAAGGAAGTTAAAAAACCAAGGAACTAACAAGATGGGAAACTGATTCCACAGGCACCGCCTGCCTTGGGTGGCCCAGGCAAATTGAGAAATTATCCTGAGATGAGTGGAGAAAAAAGCTTATAAGTGGAGACCAGGTAGTCTTTGCAGTCTTCTGACTAGAGCATGGAGGCCATTTATTGATTTAAAGATTTAGTTTTATTTTTAAGTTTACATATTAATCTAATCTAAAATATTCCATTACACAATTTCACTTTCAGTTTACTATGTTTTGGCTATTAGATATATGTTCTGTTATATTGTCTTTATTTGTACCCTCATCCTATGACTGGTTTATAATTTTGAAGATTGTGGTACTTCTTAGTATCTGCATTAGCTGTTGTACTACTGTTTATAACAAGCTTTTTATTTGGTGAAAAAATTATGTACACTCTCATCATGGATCATGGCCAAGTTAGAGGGGAAAGAGAGCTCACTTTTGAGTAAAAATACCTTTGTATTGCGTCTCTGCTTGGCTGACACATTATCATATGGAATGTGAGTAAACTATGGATTCCTAATTTTTTAAATTTTTGTTATGTTTTTCTTCATATTTGCAATAGGATATTTGGTTTTTTCTTTCTTCTTATTTTTTGTACTTGAAGTACATGGAATCAGTATTAATGTTTTTTATTTTGAAGGATAAGTTTACAATGTCTGTTAGCCCTAATTCCAATGCATACCCAAAAGCTTTAGACTATGGAAACCTGCCATTGATAAGTATTATGAGACTTTAACTAATAAATGTATCTGATTTTAGAAGAAGGAATCACAAAAGAGCCACTGCACAGTGCAAAGAAGACCAACAAGGTTGAGGAGACCAACAATCCTTGTGGATTGATGAGGATCTGTGCCAAAACAGAGGACTTGTTTTGAGGTTCTAGGAAGAAGCTGTTTGACAGATCCAGATGCTGGACTTCCCTGTGCCAGATTCCTACAAGTACTTTAGTTTGGCTTTCATTTTGGCTGTCATATTCCTGAAATTGAAGGTGAAATCAGACCAGGGAATCATATTTCCCTTTTACCTCAGAATCTAGTCTCTTCTCTTTTATAGTATGGCAGTTTTCTATAATCCTGACTGCCAGTGGTTAACTGCAACATTGCTGCAATTGTTCTATAGGCTTGTAGGACATAAACCACTTTAATTGGGCCTTGCTGATGATTCAAACACCTGTTATGGGTTTATTCTTTTTTACTCATAATTTTATATACATAAGATTTTGATACATATTTTTTATCCAGAATTTAATTTTTTTCTCTTCTATTGGTTTTTTTTTTGGGGGGTTTTCTTTTGATAATTGATTCATATACTTGATAACACCGCTATGTATCCTGGGGTGATTCTGGTGTTGGTCAACACCCTCCTCAGAGGGATTATAAAATTACCTTACAATCTTTTGGAGAAGGTGACATAAGGATGCCTGCGGAAACCACACACTACATCAAAAGATCCAGAGTGAACTTTGGCATATAATGAACTTTGGGATATAATTCTGAATGTAAACTGAAAATAAATGATATGTTCAACCCCCTTCAGTTCAGGGAGTGCTCCCTAATTGGCTTTTTTGTCAATGTGTCTATCAACCATTTTTTGTTTTTTTTCCTCTTATTCCCAAATTGTTGTAATTCCTCTTTTGTAAAGTGCAGTATTTTATACACCTCTAGTAAGAGAATCTTTAGAGGTATAAATTGATTATTTGAAATGATTCATTGGGGAGACTAGGCATGTTAATCTCCCAAAGACCTCAATTGGGGAGATTTTAGCATGCTCATCTCCCAATAGAATCACAGGGGGGATTGTTGGAAAAGAATTTCTCTCTCCATTATGTCACTTTGACCTAGAGGTCAAAGACCACCGAGTAAATTCAGGTATAGATAAGCCCTCAGAGAAGGGAAATTAAAGAACCAAGGAACCAATGAGACAGGAAACTTATTCCACAGGCACTTCCCCCCTGGGTGGCCCCAGGCAAATTAAGAAACTATGGTTCCTGAGATGTGACATGTGAGAGCTAGTGGGTAGAGAAAAGAGCTTATAAGTGGAGAGACCAGGTGGTCTTTGGGGTCTTCTGGCTGGAACATGGAGGGAGCCTTCAATTCATCATGGTGGCCAATAGATTAGTAAGCTAAGTATCTCTCTGCTTCTCCCCCACTTTCCCTCTCTTTACTACTACTACTTTGATTTAATAAATTTATAAAGCAACTAGCAGCCTCATATTTTTAATTATTACACATGTTTAGTGATTGATTATTACCTGGTAATTATCATAATTTACCACTTCACTTTGACAGAAAATTACATTATTAATGCTCTATGGTACTTGTAATAATTTGTATGGCTTTAAAAATACTTCTGAAATATTTGATCAGCATAAATATATCCAATTGGTGAACATATAAGCTGAATACACTAATATGATATTCTCTTAAGAAGTCAGTAGAGGACAGGTTAAAGGAATTGAGCATAATTTTCTTGGGGAAAAAATGGATTTGGGGGAGACTGGGATCTTCATATATGTGAAAAGTTACCTTGGAAGAAGAAGGATTATCTTTGTTTTGCTTTGTCCCAGAGGATAGACTGGGGACTAATGGGTAGATGTTTGGCTAATAAAAAGAAGTTCCTGATAGTTAGAGCCATGCAAAAAAATCATCTGAGGGAAAATAGGAAGTTTCTTACCCAGCACTGGAAGTCTTCGTGGGAGACTAAAGAATGACTTGTCAAGAGCTTCATACTTTAGGTAGAACTTGGACTTTGAGATCCTTTACAACTCTTTAAGGTTCCATGATTCTAGTTATTTAACTGTTTTCTCCTTTAAAATTTTGTACAGACCTATAGAAACTTCTTAACCTTTCCCCAAACTCCAGAATTTAATTTTAAAATGAAAACCTTTTTTAAAATAAATACCTTTATATATAAATATGTTATAATAAAATAATTACCTTTTTTCAGATGACACTCTAGGGTGATTACCAACCAGATTATTTGAGATACATTTTTTTCCATGATTTGCCTTATGGTGAAAATTTATTGTTATGACTTTGTTTACTTTCTAAATTCATTTTGATTTCCTGTTGCTATTTTCCAATTTTTTTACATGAATTATGTCTAAAGGGGGATAAATTTTCCTCATTTTGATGTTACTGGAAATCTGTAGGCATGCTATCTGTCTTTCCTATGGATGCTTCTAAGGGAGAAAGAAAAGGGGCAGAAAAACAAGAATAAAGGGGATTGGAGAAAGAGGTGAGAATTAAGGAAGGAGATGTGAGAAAAGAATAATAGAACAGAACACTAGAGGATGGAAGCTCAGTGATACAACATTGGAGAGGGGAAAAAAATTAAAAGCTCTATTCATAGCAGTTTCAATACTTATTTAAACTAGCAGAGAAATATATATCTTTGGCAAAGACTTAGGACCGATAAGTTTGGAAATTGCATGCAGTGATCTGGAGATTTTCCTAAAATAATTAATACAAATTACACAAGGAATTCACTAACCAATTGATTTAAATTGAATCAATTCATTTCATTCTTTCATTGTATATTTTTACTAATAATTTCTCCTAAATATGTCATAGTTGAATTTCATTTAGTTCTGTTTTTATGTAATTAGATCTATAGCTAATTGAGCAATGGTGACCTTTTAATAAATTTATCTACAGATATTTTTGTAACCCCCTTCTCCTTATCCTGTCTGTGTTTTGTTCCTCTGCAGGTACCTATTTTTTCTGTTAGTCAGTCTCTAGGTAAATTGTCCATGAGACCAGTGATTCCATCAGCAAATTATCCAGAAAATGTTATGTGTACATTGTGACATAGCATGCCACTGGTGACTTTGAGCTACTCCAGTGGTCTAACTCACCTGGCAGTAGCCCCTTGTGCCCAAGACTATTGTCTCATTTCTCTTGGCGTCTGACTTTTCTTCATGCCATCATCTTCCCCCTCATAGATCTCAGATATTCATTGGTTCTCCCCCCACCTGCCCCACTCAACTTTTCCCCCTTCTCTTTGATTGGCAGTATCATCCAGACAAACAGAGCGCAGATGTGCCAGCAGGAGCTGTGGAGGAGCATGTGCAGAGGTTCATCGAAATTGATCAGGCGTGGAAAATTCTAGGGAATGAAGAGACCAAAAAAGCGTATGACCTGCAGCGGCGCGGTAGGTCCCCGTGGAGGCACTGGCTAGCAGTGGCAGCTCTAGGAAGGAGGGTCTGCAGCCTTTGGGAAGTAGCATTTTTCAGTGTTGCCTTTTTGGTTCCAAATTATTCTTGCCGTCTTTCCTCCATCATTGTTTTTTAATTACATTCTATTCTTAGTAGTGATTACTGTGTATACATTGGGAAGCTAATAGAACTAAGAGGAATCAGCTTCTTTTTACAAAGCTCTGGGAACTGATTTTTAGAATGAATTATGAAATTTTTAGTTAAACTATTCTAGTTTATATATTATTTTGATAATTTAAAAACCTTTTTCATTCAATTCTTCTAATTACTTGAATTGCATACTGTGCTATATTTTGATAACATTTTAGGTATATGTACTGTATAATTAATGTCTAAAAGGAAGCACTGTATAGGATAATTTTATAAACACTTCATAATTATTTAAGTACTTTTTCATATGCTTCTGGTCTTATTTTAGGCTGGCTTTTCATAATTTATCCTTAGTGTAAACTGTTCTTTTAGAAAGCAGCTCTAAGAAATATTGTGGAAAGCCCATTAACTAGGCAGTTCCAGCACGCATTTCTTTTATGTATCTCAGAAAAGAGCTCCTTAAAACAGCGACAGGCTGTTGTGAAAAAGAAAGAGGGGAAATGTAGGTCAGGTTTGTCACACATGGGCTGCCGTTACATGAAGTGATAGGCTGTCTTTCTGCTCTTGCCTCGGGATAGGATCCCCTCAGCCTTCCATTAGAACCTTCACTATCCACCCTCCATGCTAATGGGGGGAGTTGATAATAGTATACTGCCTGTGGGGAAAACACTCAGGCACACTCTGCAGTAACACACGGGGCTTCAGCATTGACGGGTAGCCACCAACACTTTGCAGTGTTCTGATAAAAGCCCACTGTCTCTCCAGCTTGTTATTGAATTCCCTTCCATTGTCCATTGGCACACCATCAGAACTCTTCTCTCCCGATCATTTTAACTCCCCTGCTGCAAAGGTTACCAAACTTGATTGGAGAAACAAAGGCTTAGTCAGTTGTCTGAATATAACATTGTAGGATGAAGTCAAGGCCGCATTCCAAACCTACAAGTTTATTTTCAGCATGAATCGCTTCATTAGATTTAAATCTTCTTTCTTTTATAACCATTGGGTCATATAAAAATATTTGTAAGAAGTCATGTTAACACTGGATTGGGGGCTGGTTTGGTATTGGCCTAACTAGCTTTGTGACTTTAGTCAAGTGGCCACATTTGGCCTGTGACTTATTTTCCAGTTGGTAAAGTATAATGGTCCAGATAATCTGAAAATGCCCCTTTATCTCTAAAATTCTGTAATTCTAGTAAATTATTTTTGAGGCCTATTAAGAACTTAATTCAATAAGATCCTTACAAGAAATATTTTTATATTAACTTTAAGGAAGGCCTGAATGGTCATGTACTTGTTGTCATCCTGTGGGGTCATCTCTCTTCTTCTGGACTCTTCTAAAGTAGGAGTAGAAAACTAAGATGAATCTCTGTTTATATTTATCCGTTGAATGCCCGGATTTCAGTTCTTACAGTCAGCGTTCACATGATTTAATTGCCAGGAAAAAATGTTGTACCAAACACAACTGAGGCTGATACATGGGTCTTGCTTCACAGACACCACCACCGTCTCCTGGCTGCTCTCATTCTCTCTAGAACTGCGCTGCTGCTTTGCCATGTAGAAGGCATGGGGTGCCAATTTGCTTAAGAATCATTCCCATAAACTGCCCCCCAAGGACTGCAGGGTGTGCGCTCCCCTGTCACTCTGCATTTTTGCCACTCTCTGGCGAGGGTACGATTAACAGCATATCAGTGCAATTGTCTAGAAGCCTGATGTCTGAAGAGACCGAGCTCCAGAGATCTGAAACCAAGTCAGCGTCTGACTCTCGCAGAGATGGAAGTTAGAACAACAGTGAAAAACAGGAGGAAACGGCGTTAAAAATGAGCAACAGACCCCTGTAAATGAGGGTCAAGAAGTGATAGAACAGATGATCCAGCTCTTAAAGTTTCCCCCCCATCGTTCTCAAGAGAACCTTGAAATATTAATTTATTTGGACTTGGTAGCTTTGGTTCAAAGGCTTAAATGGAATTATTTCGACACACCATAATGTAAAAAGTCTGTTACATTGTTTAATATGTAGTTTTAATTTTTTAAGGTTATAATTTTATTCCTCAAAACATTTCTAGGCAAATCTAAAACAAAGAACTTTGGGTTTAGTTCAGGTAAATGCTCCAAATCTTTAGTTCTTGAAGATATGCACAAGTCAACTAGTTCTGCAAACTTTTCAACCATGCATGGCTTGACTAGAAAGACAGTAGTATCATTTCCTTTTGGGGGTAATTTCAGTAGTGCTGATCTCATAGATATTTTTATTATACTGGTAGAATAAATAGATATAGTGAGGAGGAATGCTCTATTGTTGGCTTCAGTAGTCAGTCAACAAACGTTTGTTTTGTGCCTCTTTTGTGTCAGAGATACAAGAAAGACAAATGTCTGACAATTGAATGGGGAAAGATGATACCCAAAAGTAAGGAGAACTTGGGGAGGAAGAGGGTACTGATAAAATGTCACTACCAAGGCTTAGTCCATCTTTTGCCAGATAATGAGATTTTCCAGTGATGAGGCTCCTGGGGCATGATGGACAAGTCATAGAAACCCTAAAGTAGATGAGTCAGGTGGGAAATAAATGAGGAGATGTCTATCCCTACCTTTTTTTTTTTAAATGGAAGTTTTGGAGTTCATGGCTCTATCTTCCAATCAGAGGGTCAGAGATGGTGATGAGGGGTGAGTACCAAGTCTGATTCCATCTTATAAGAAGAAAAAATTTCCCAATGATAAGATCCCTGAGGCATAGTGGAAAAGTCTGAGAAGTCTCAAAGTAAAGCAGACAGAGAGGAAATAAAGAGAAAGATATGTACTTTACAAGTTTATAGTGAATAGTATTAGAAAGCTGTTAACCTCCCTGAATGATTTGCAATCATGACAGACTTTTTATGTATAACAAAGTTTTCTTTATGGAGACACCTTTTGCCAGTGTAGAAAGGCAGGTCCTCTGCAGTAGTCTTAGAGAGCTGAATAGGGACATGGAGAGGTTCTCTTTGATTGAATGGTACTAAGGGGAACAGAGATGGAAAAAACCAACTAGATCAGGTCAAGTATATGTGGAAGAAATCGGTAGTGAAGATGTGATGGTATCAATTGGCAAGAGATTTTCTTTTAGCTATGGGGGGAAACCTCCAAATTTTATTGATTTTTTTTTAAGTGAAAAAAAATCAACACTTCATCTATACAGCTATTCCCTCATCTATTCTACAGTGGGGAGAGGGAAAGGAAAGGAATAAACATTTCTGTAGTAGCCTACTATGTGCCAGACACTGTGCTGAGTGCTTTTTATAAACATTAAATCATTTCATCCTCACTATGGTTAAGACTGATGTTGTTATTATTCCTGTTTTACTGATGAAGAAACTGAGGCAAATAGGTTAAGCAATTTTTCCATCACAAAACTTAGTAAATGTTTGAGGTCACATTTGAACTTGGGTATTCTTCACTTCCATCCATGGTGCCACGTTACTTCCTTCAAAAGTTCTATGAATGCCATCTCTCAAGAAAGAGAGAGGATACTAGATGAGCATATTATTAAGCAGTGAACTGACTTTGGCCAATAATGTCAGCAGTGACTACATCTTTACCATTACACTATTGACTGAAAGATGTCAACTGTTCGTAGATAATGAACAAGCATTTGTTAGGAGCAGCAAGGATAGAGAGTCAGACCTGGTATCAGGAAGTCCTGGGTTCTATCTGGCCTCAGTTACTTCCTCATTGTATGACCCTGGGCAAGTTACTTAACCCTAACCCTAATTGCCCAGCCCATACCACTCTTCTGCCTTGTAACCAATACTTGTATTGATTCTATGATAGAAAGTAAGAGTTTTAAAAAACAAATAAAAAACAAACAAAAAATAAAAACCTGAAACATTTGGCTCAATAGAAAAAAATCCCACCTGACAGTATCATTCTCAACAAGATATCTCTTATCCATATATCAAGATCTTTTCAGATTCCTTACTTTGGAGACTTGATTCATTGACTAATGACAGTATCAAGTGAGTCTTAAGGGGGTGGGGGCGGGTTAAAAGCATTTGACGCTGTGATAGAAGAGATCTCATGTAGAGTCAGGATCAAAGAGGGGTTTCCTAAGGATGGCAAGTGCCTCCAGATGATCCTCTTTGCATATTACATTTTGTTGATTGAATCAAACCTGAAGAAATTAGAGAACATCTTGCAAGAAGCAGTAATCATTCATTGTAATTTGACCTGTCCATCCACATAGGGAAGACCAAATGGATGAAGAATATCTATTTCCTCAATTTAAAAAAAACATTCGAGTGGGCACTATAAAGCTTACGGCAAAGGATTCATATCTTGTATAGATAATACAGATAAACAGTGAACTGGTCCCATAACTTAAAAAAATGAAAAGGAGGAGAGCCAGCTAGATTGCTTTTAGGACATTATGGAACACTTTTTCTGGACTCAAACTTCCCATAACAGCAATGACCTTTATTTTCATTGTAAATCTTTTACTGGTGTTTCTTTACGGTAGCAAGTGGAGCATTACTGCCTCCAAAAAATCACACAGAGATCAGTGGAAAAGTGAGCAGGCTATACCATATAACCAATGAGAGAATGAAGAAAAACTTAACTAAAGGGTGTCATTAAAGGATTTCATGACAGACCCTGAAGATACGCTGGTCAAAACGGTGGGAATGAGGGTTGCCAAGTAGACAGGCCCAGAGTTCCATCTACAGCCTCAGGATCTGGGCAGATATTGAAGAACACCTCCAGCAGTCACACTCTCCACTTCCACCCCCCAGTGGTAAACTTTTTAGAGGCTGTGAATGAACGGCAAACATAATGAACAGGTGTGAATGGGTTGTGTTATCCATCACTGCAAGAAACTTTCAAATTGAAATCCCAGATTCATTTATGTATTCAGTTTAAGGAAATAGGAGAGAGTTGTAACATTACAATGTCATAGAAATCTTAAGCTAATCATGGTTTTCCATTCAAATATGTACATAAGAAATAGATTTTCCTAATTGATGTTCATTCCCCTCTTATTCCCCTAAAATCATAATTTAATTTTTAAGAGTTTTTAATCTTTTTAAATAAATAAAATACAAAGAATTACAAAGGGAACTAATTACATCAAAATATAGGTATCAACATATTTTAAAAAATAAGAATTTAATAGATCTCAAGTAAGAACTCTTGTTCTAGAGTCAAGTTGCCTAATTACAGGATTTAGGCCATCCTCACAGAATCACAGAATTTGAGAGTTGGAGGGGACCTTAGCTACTATTCAACTCATACATGATAAGAATCCCTGTTATGACATCCTCCCAACTGGTCATCCTCATCTCACATTTCTTAGATTACAAAAAGTATTTAATTAGAAAAGTCCTGTTCTTCTTTCTACCTCTTACCAATAAAGAAAGAAAAACAAAACCCCCATTACAAACTTGTATAGTCAAGCAAATGAATTTCCTTGTTGGCCCTGTCCAAAAATAAAGTGTCATTCTGTACTGGTCTTTTCCTCTGTAGTAGGTAGCATGTTTCCCCGAGTCTTCTGGAGTCCTGGTTGGTCATTACATTGATCAGAGTTCCCCCCTGCCTACAAACATGCCCATGTTTCTCTCATCTTCAAAAAAGCCTAACTCGATCCTTCCAACTGCACTAACTCTTCTGTCCTTTGTTGCTAATCTCAAAAGGCTGTCTACAAAAGTGCCTCCACTTTCTTCCCTCTCTCTTTTTTCTTAATTCCCTACACAGGTCAGCTTCCAATCTCATGTTCAATTGGAACCACTTCCCCCAAAGTTCCCAATGAGCTCTCTATTGCCACATCTATTGGCTTTCTCTTGATCCTCATTGTCCTTTCTCTCTCTTCAGCTTTAGACACTCTTTTTCTTGATGTTCCCTTTCCGCTAGGTTTTTGGGACACCTCTCCTGTTTCTTCTTCCTCTCTGACCATTCTTTTCAGGTCATGCCCCTAACCTGCAGAGGTCCCTCAGGACTCGCCAGCCTCCTTCTCTGACTATTCACTTGGCGATCTTATCCCTCCAGCGGAGTTCATGCCATTGCTATCCTCTGCTAATGATTCGAAAGTCTTATCTAGCCCTAACCTCTCTGCTGACCTCCAGTCTCACATATCCAACTGCCCTTCAGACACTGTGCTGGATATCTAGTACACTTCTTGAACTCACTGTTCAAAATAACTCATTATTTTCCCCTCAAAATCCTCCCCTCTTCTAAACTATTAATGTGGGACACTGCTGCCCTCTCAGGCCCTGAGGCTTGCAATGTAGGTGCCATCCTTAACTCTTAGCTTTATAGCCTCTTTCAAATACACTCCCTTCTCTCCTCCAACACTGCTCCCCCCATGCAGACCCTCATCCCCTCATTCCTGGATTGTTGCGCTGTTGTGCTGCTGAGTAAGCCAGCCTCACGTCTCCCCAATCTGTCCTCTGTTTAGCCCACTAAGTGATTTTCCTAAAATGCAGTAAACTCCCATGGCTTCCTGTGGCCTCCAGGAGTATATGCTCATTGCTCTGTTTGGCCTTCAAGGCCCTCTGTGACCCAGCCCTTCCAGCCTTCTTACACCTCACTCCCTAGACACACCCTTCAGTCCAGTGATGCTGGCCTCCTGGCCATTCCACAAAGAGACTTTCCATTTCCTGAGCCTGCACATTGTTTCTGGTTGTCCCCCGTGCCTGGACTGCTATCCTTTATCCACTCAGACAGGATATAGAATGTTAGATCATTGCACTAGATTAGATACACAAAATGCAGGGGTAAATGACCTTAGCAAACAAGTGTTTGATAAATCCAAAAATCACAGCGTATGGAATAAAAACTCACTATTTTAATAGAAACTGCTGGGAAAATCAGGAAATAGTATGGCAGAAGGTAGCTGTAGACCAATATCTCACACCCTATACCAAGATAAGGTCAAAATGAATATATGAAGAGTGATACCAAAGCTAAATTAGGGGAACTCAGAATACTTTACCTGACATATCTTTGGAGAAGGGAAGAATTTATGACCAAACAAGAGATAGAGAATATTATAGATATAAAATGAATAATTTGGGCTATATTAAAAAGCTTTTGTACAACCAAAACTATTCTAACCAAGATTAGAAGAGAAACAACAACCTGGGGGAAAATGTATGGCATATTTCTCATAAAGGTCTAATTTCTCAAATTTATAGAGAACGAAGTCAGATTTAGAAGAATATGAGCAATCATTCCTCAAATGTCAAATGGTCAAAGGATATGAACAAGCAGTTTTCAGATGAAGAAAGCCATCAATAATCATATGAAAAAATATTCTAAATTACCCTTAATTAGAGCAATGCAAAGTAAAACAATGCTGAGGTACCACCTCACACCTGTCCGATTGGCCAATATGTCAGTAAAGGAAAGTGGTAAAGGGTGTGGCAAAATTGGGACAATAGTGCATTGTTGGTGAAGTTGTGAACTGATCCAGCCATTCTGGAGGGCAATTTGTAACTGTCATACTCTTTGCTCAGGTAATGCCATTACTGAATTTGCACCGCAAGGGGATACTAAAAAGGGGAAAGGACTTACTTATATAAAATATTTATTTTAGCAGCTTTTTGTAGTGCAAAAGAATTGGAAATTGAGGGGACCTCCATCAGCTGGGGCATGGCTGAACAAATTGTGGTACCTGTTGACTATTGTGCTATAATAAATAATAAGCAAGACGATTTCAGAAAAAAATCTGGAAAAAATCTATAGGAACTGCTGCAGAGTGAAATAAGCAGAGCTGAGAGAACACTGTACACAATAACAGCAATATTATACAATAATTAACTGTGAAAACTTGACTACTCTCAGCAATACAGTGATCTTGGATAATCTGGAAAGATTTATGATAGGGAATGCTCTCCACCTCTAGAGAAAGAACTGGGAATCATCTTTCACATCAATGTATTTATGGTATTATTTTGGGTTTTGATTATGCATGAATTGCTCTTGCAACAGTGACCAATATGGAAGTGTTTTACATGACAATAAAAAAAAAGACAGGACCACTCCTTGTCCTGCTGCCTAATGAGATTCCCTCTTTGATTCCTGATGATAGGGTTCAGAGGGAACACATGAGTTTCATTGCTTATCTTGTGTCCAGAACAACTTATTTTTGTATTCTTTTTCTGTTGACTCATTCTCCCAGTCTACTTCCTGACTTCAGACTGGATGGTAGAGCCAGACCCTCAGACTTTGGAGGGAAGGTTTATCCTGGTTCTGCTGCTGATTTCTTGGGGTATCAAGTACTGTGTTACTCCAGCTTTTCAGGGACAGCTTGGGCTGGAGTCCTGCAAGCTTTCAGTGTTCCCAAAGTGGTTGGATCCAGAGCAGAGGCTAATGGTCTGAGGTCTGTCATTTCCTAATCCTGGGGTGGTATATGAACAGGAGGCCTGCGTGCTTCCCTCATTTGACATGACTGCTGCTGGGCTCAGCCATTCTCAACCAGCTCAAAAGCTTTGCTGGTTAAGAATGACTGAGACAAAGGCTTATCTGAATGCCATGGCCACAGAAAGGGCTGGGCATCCTGCTTCAAAAAATCATAAAAGAATACTGCCCAGATCCCTTCAAGCCAAAAGGCAAAGTGGAAATAGAAAGAATCCATTGGTTACTTCATAGACAAACAGAAACGAATCCTGAATGAAAATTCAGGAATTTTTAAAAAAGGGAATTCTCCAGCCCCTGCTCCACTCCCAGGACTGGGAGCCCCAGAGCTCTGCTCACTTCTGAGCTTGGTCTTTGCTCGGGATGTAGTGCAGGGCTCTTTGATGGCTCCTTGCCCTGAATGCCACTCCGAGGGACAGGTCCCCTCCTTGGGGTGTCCCCAAACTGTAGCCCAGAGCTGGGCAGTGAGGGATAGAGCCGTTACCTGCTGACAGCCTCTGGAGGCGCTCCCTGGGACGTCCCTGGCCTGGTGTCTCTCCTCTGGCATTTCCTGATCGGGATTTAGTCCAGTCTGTTTAGAGGAGCCGGATAGGAAGGGGGAGCTCCCCGGGGTGCTTCCTGTTACTCTGTCAGTCTACGTTCAAATACAATGCTACCCCATTCCCACTTATTGCCTGCTCTGTCCTTTGGAAGAAAATACACCTATACAAAACTTTGGCCCTTTAATGGCTTGAACAGTGACATTAATAATAGCTAATAATTATGGTGCACTCAGATTTTCAGAGCTCTTTCCAGTTATAACCTTGGTAGGTGCTATTATTGTGCCCATTTTAAAGATGAGGAAACTGAGGAAGAGAGAAGTTAAGGGACTTAGAGTCACAAATGAAGAAGTATCTGAGGTTGAATCTGAACTTGGGTCTTCTTGCCTTTTTATGAACTCCTCATTTCACTGAATCTCCATGACACCTACGCTATGCATACTTGTGTTTGGACCTTTAGTCATTCTTGTTTGTCACCTAAACTTGGGGCATTTGTGGAGAGACATTTGGGGTATAGTGGAGGCCATTGGTTTACCTGCTGGCTCCTTTTTCAGTTAGCACATTAGCAGGTTGGGTTAAAGGATAAAACTTACTCGCCTCACTTGGTGACTCCAGTGTGCGCCCTTCCTCCTGGGGCCTGGTTTTCTCCAGTGTCCCAAGGTATAGATTAGTTTTTTAATAGGAAAAAATTACATTTATAAAAATTAATAACATGTTCTTCCTTCACGTTATTAAGGAAAAAATAATATCACACAATTAAGAAGAATCACAAGGCAGATTTGTTTGTTCTTTGCCTTCTAATAACTTATAAAACAGCCATTTTAAAAGTTCCTTTTCTGGTTCCCCAAAGATGCAGTTTGCACATATTACAGACCTCGGATCTTTCTTGGCTTTTGTCTCTCACATGGCAGCCGTCCTAGTGGAGGCCTTCTAGCCTCTCCCTTGTCTTACTACAAGGTCCTAATGGGTCTCCCAGTGAGTCTTTCCTCAAGGCTGCCTCTACCCTCAAGGCTATTTCAGTCAGTCAGTCAGTCAGTCAATATGTCTTGATGAAGCGCGTGCCCTAGACCAGGCTCTAGCTGCTGCCTCATCCCCCCTCACCACCAGATGAATGTTTATAAAATAACGTTTTTCATTTAATCACCTTGCTCAGAAACTTATGTCTTATGGCCCCTCCTCCAAAACCAAGCTTTTAACCCGCAATTTGGGGCCCTTCAAGGTGTGGACCTTCCCTCCCATTTTCCCATTATTCCAAGGGAATCCCAGCTCAAATCAGACATGTTTGTACTGTCCCCCACCACACCTTTGATCTAGCCCTCCTCCCCTCCCTTCTCATTCTTTGTTCAAATCCTGTCCATCCTTTAATCAATTAATTAATCAATCATAAAAGCATCAGCCACAACAACTCCCATTGTAATGTTGCCAGGAGGAAGAATGCTGAATTTCCAGTCATGGGATCTAAGTTCAAACCTCAGGCCGATCCCCAACTTCTCTGCGTCTGTAAAATAAGAGGGATGCAGAAGAAGACCTTTAAGGTCCTGCCTGGCTCTAAATCGATGACATTTTTTTCTTTGAAATACAGTTACACAACACTTGGAGATTTGCAAGACGCTTTTTTTGATCCTCACAACAGCTCTGACGAGGAGGGGCTGTTACTCTCCTGTTTTCTGCGTGAGGAAACAGAAGCTCGGAGAAGTGGCGTCCTTGTCCTCAAATCACTTTGCTGCTGGCTAAGCGTGTCTGCGGCAGAATTGGAACTCGGGATCTCCTCCATCCAGCCCTCACGCCAGACGGCTGTAATCCACAGGGCTGCCTGTGGATGGTTGCCATCTAAGCTTTATTATTAATGTAGACTGCTGCTTTGAGGATGGCGAATCCCAGTTAATGGAAGTGAGCTTCACATTACATGACAAATCCAGGCGAAATTGGAAGGGACCAAAAGTTACTTCTTTGCTGCATCTGCCTGCTTAGTTAGGTGAACCAGGAGAAATGCATTGATCCTCAGTTCATTTCCTGACCGAGCCGAATGCCCTGGCAATCAGAGGGGATAAGAGGCGGCCCTTTGTCCGGTTGCTCGAGACCTGTAGGCTGTGGGAACCCGAGTCCCTTCATACTGTGAGCCAGGAGTGAACAGTTTGTGGATCAGCTCGGCCCATCCTGTTTCTATCTTCTCTACCCATGCTGGGGCTAACTAGACACTGCGATTCTTACTGCTTATTCTGCTACTTTTTCACCGGGACTCAGAACTCTGAAACAAAACAAAGCAAAACAAAAACCTGTATTTCTTCCCCGGGTCCATAATTAAGCAACAAGCCATTTGTAATTTTTCTTAGATTGAGGAAAACCTCATAGCTGCGACTCTTTACATTCAGCTAAGTGAGGATTATGGTGCTTTTATGATTTAATGAACAGGTTTCAAGTTAAATGTTCCCTCACTATGAGGTTCTAAAGGGAGAAAAAGGCTTTTCTTCTAACATAAACTTGTCAAGGACAGTGAAAGTGACCAGTTTGTGGTTTTTTTTTTTTCAAACCTTTTAGTGAGAAATTTAATTATGTGTAGTTTAATGAATTGTAAGAATGACAAATCTCAGGAGTATTTAAAAGAATGTCACAGGAAGATGACAGTCGGTTTTCGAGGAAATTTACCTTCTTAACATACGTGGAGGTGACTTCATTATTTGAACTACATTTTAAGTGCTTTTAAAAAATATCCAAGCTTCCAACTCAAATTAAAATGTGTTCATGGCTGCCAAATTAGAAAATTGTGTAGATCTCTAATTATATTTAAGAATTGTGTCACTGCTCTCCATGAATAATGACAGGGCTTCCGATGGACCTGATCTTTTTGTTTATGTTGGGTTTATCGAGGCTTTTCAGCTCTTCCCCCCAATAATGTTTGAACTTTAAGCATCCTCTCTCTGCTTCTAAAATATTTTTTTTAACTTTAACTGTAGTTAGAAAGTTTAAAAGGAGGATTCGGTAGGGTGATTGTTTAGACATCAAACAAAGATTTGTTTTAGAAATTTTACTATCATTGGAGGGGGAGAGACTAGTATTACATTTTGTTTCATCTAAGAAATAAGAAATATTTATTGTATCCTAAATGGAGCTGAAAAACCCTTCCTCTTTCAAAAAGTTGTGAATGACCCAGCAAGGGCTCTGGTAAGCTTTACTGAAGCAAGCTGCTAATAGTTATTTAATGTTATTCTTCAGCCTGAAAGAATCTCTGTAGATTTTTCCTTTTAATCTCTTTGAATTGCAGGCTCATAAACCTCTCTGATGAGCCCTGCCAGTGTTTTCTTAGATCCCACTATTGAGACAATGGAGCCACTGAATTCTTTCACCTCTTGTTGTCAGACAAATCCAATAGAACACAAGGTCAGGAGGGCCTGTACTTGTAAAGATTGAAAGATTCTTTTTCAAGTAACCACATAAATTATTTGATTTTTATCATTATCTTCTTTAGGATTCTTTCTTAATCTATCCTACCCAGCTCTCAAGACGTAAGAAATTTTTGGAGTTTCATTTGCTGCAACTCCAGCTAAATTGAATCCACAGCTATATATGCTTTCTTTTGACTATTATTGAGCAAAAAATAAGGCCCCCTCTAAAGGGATCAGGTTTCTTCAAAATAGAATTTGTCATTACTCAGCAGTTAAAATTTCTAGAACTAAAATCTTGACTGAGTCCATTTATCCAAATAACAGCCAGAAAAGTGATTGATTAATTGGGTTTTTTAAAAATCCTATTCGAAAGATAATTTAACTGGCAAGCTTTGAGATAAATGAACATTATCGTTTCTATTTGAAACCGAAAATTATGTAACTTCAATGTCCCACCTCCGATATGGATTGTTATTGAATGCTTTGGTAGACACCAGGCATCTTGTTTCACAAATGCCATACCTGATTACTAGATGGTTATCAAAGCTAATTACAGGTTTAGTGGAAGTTGTCGGATGAGTGGGGCAGGGGGCTGGGGGGAGGAGGAGAATCAAGTCTCCTAATTACGACTCCAATAATGGACCTGGTTGATCACTATGGAAAAACCTATTGATGTGTTTATTGGGGGAAGTTGCTGGCACTCCAATTCTAAGGGATGATCTTCTGTTGTCTCATTAGCTTCATCTTCTGTTCTTCTGTTCCCACTCCACCCATTTAATGCTGGCCTCTAGGGAGCCCGGCTTTCCCCAGATAACCCAGACCCTTGGTTTGTTCTCCTCGCATTTCTTCTTTCACCTTATTTAAAGATGAAACTGTTGGTCTCGGGGAGTTTTTTGAATCAGCATTTCCCAGCTGACACATGGTTGAGCCATGTGGCCACTGATGCTAAGTGTTCAGATCTAAACAAATGATGCATGCTTTGTTAACACTGTGAAGTAGTCACACAGGTCATGGAAGGGAACTATGAGCTACTTTGAGTGGCTTTTTTCATTCTCATCATGGAGGCCTCAGTTTATCAGTTAGTTGAAAACTAGAGTTGGCTTTACAGATTTTTTTTTTTTTTTTTTTTTTTTTGCCATGAAAGGGTCCAGACAATTAACACAACTGAAAATAACTAGTAGCTTTCCTATGGAGGCAACAGGCAACACGAGGATGAGGACGGGATAGTTGTATCTGCTCCTAATTTCCTTTCATTTATTTCTTTTTTCAGTGAGCCAGTCAGAATGGGATATGAATGGGTTGATTGTCTCATAGAGATGTGTGATTACTATTTTACAGGTGTTCAAAACTAGGTTAGCCCAGCAAGGTTTTTATTGATCTTGTCATTAGCTCTAACTTGTCTGTTTTGCTTTAATTGAATTCATCAAACTGCTTCAGATGTACATTATTCCCTGGGGACATGGAGTGTGGATTTTAGGTGAAATTAGAAGGATGCTTTGGTGTTTTATAAGATGACCAGGAATATGGGAAAATTGAGTGTTAATTAATAAATTACACTTTTAAAAGAATCTAAATGTTAAGTGCCAATTATATTTTTCAGCAGTTACGTTCAAATAAAGTCTTTCATTTTTTTTCCACTGATAATATCAGACTATTCGTTGCTGCTGGATACCGGACTGACCCAAAGGTGGAAGAGGACAGCACTGACTCCCTCCCCATTCCCTAATTCCCACGTTCCTTCAGAGACTCTTTATTTTACAATTTGATGTTTGAAATCCTTCCGATTTGTTGTTTGCTGTTTTAACTAAGCTGAAGTGTGTCCAATCAAGCCAGGTTTTCTATTGAATGTGGAAATTAAATTGTTAATATTTTGTTTTTAAACTGTTTACGAGTTTTTCTGTGTGCATCACCAAAGCCTTGGTGATAATACAAGGGTAAAAGGACACTTGGAACAGTTAAGCCTTGTTGAGATAGGGAAGCCACTGGGCAGGTTTTAGAATGACAGAATATTTGACATACCTTAATGAGAAGCCATAGTGAGTTCAAAATATTGTATAATCTTTTTATCTACTATAAAATTGTGTAATTCACCAATACATTTTGAACAGGCAGTTATTAAATATAATTAAATTGCAAGCACTCACAAAATGGAACAAAGGCAGGCATTCTCAGCAGCTGAACAAGAGGTAGACTGCAGACACAGCTGAAGAAAATGTCGTGGAGGGATTTTACTTTCTTTTTACCATTGCTTTAGAAACGTGCTGAAACAGTGTGCCTTTTAAAACAAAGCCCGGCGCCCCCACCCAGGACCACTGCCTTCATTGGAGGAGGCCTTCTGTCTGCTCTACTTGAACTCCGCTTCTGTTGGACTCAGGTGGAATGGCAGGGGGCCTTGTGGATCGCCAATGTCAGTGCTCTGACTCAACTGAGTCATGACTCACGTCTTCGAGTATCAGAATATTAATAAGGGATTTTTTTCCACTGGTCGTTAATGTACTCTTCTGTTAATTATGGCGTGAAACTTCAAACGTTACTTTTATGCACACATAGGAATTGGCTAATCATTTAGGCAACAAATATTATTAAGCAGATCCTGTGTAAACTAGGCTGTGGATATACAGAGACAAAAAAGAAACCACCACTGCCCTCAAGGAGTTTACATTCTATTAGAAAAAACACACATACCCTAAGTAAATACAAAAAATACACAAAGTAAATACTATGTAATTCGTGGGAGGAAGAAGTTGAGGGTGGGGGAAATGAGTTGATTTTTAAAAGATAGATGGGATTTTGAAATCACAAGGTCTTCTGAAGCAGCCATCTGTGGAAAAGATTTCTGAAGTCTTAGTAGATTTGGGTATATCATAGGTGGAGCTTGGCTAGTCATTCAGCCAAAAATCAGATAGCTTAAAGTTTTGATAGTGAGTCTTTACCTACTTAGTTGAGAAGCATTCCTTAAAGTTGTTCATTAGAATTCTGGAGGCCAGGAATTGTTTTATATATCTTTCTCACATCATCACATTTCACTTTTGTTTTGCAGAAGATGATCTAAGAAGTGCAGGACCAGTGGATGCCCAAATATATCTTGAAGAAATGTTATGGAATAAAGGTTAGAGGGCCTTCTAATCCCACCCCCTCCCCTTTCATTGGATCCTTTCAAGGACGGTTGTAGTAATTTTCTAAGTGGAAACTGACATCTGATTATTGTTTTTTCTTTGGGAAATCTCAAAAATATCCTCGTTCATTTTCCAGATGTTTTGTTCCTATTGAAAACTCTTGCAGTCTTTTTCAAAAAGAAAAAACTTTTGAAATTTAGTGTGCAATGGTATTTCTTGGTTCCCGTTTTATGGACTTGATGCCTATTGTCATTTGCAATACCCTTCCCCCCCTCAACCCCCCCATGGTAGTAGTAGTATTAATTTCCACAGTCTGCACAGTATAGTAAGTTAAAGCAGTTCTGAATTTTTAAACAATTATTGTTGACAGTTGAAATAAATTATTAGATTTTTGTGCCAATTTATATTTTCTTAACCACAGTAGACATTTTCAAAGTTACCAGGAAATACGGATGACTGCATGCAGTGTTTCATTCCCTACTACTTATTAGAGTTTGTAACTTTGATTTTATATTTTCACTCTCAGGTTTTGTTTTTTTTAATTATCTTTTGTGTCTGTTCATTCATGGTCCATCATGCCATTTTGGCAGTTATGTTTTTTAACCTCTGCTTGGAATTTAAAGATTTTTAACTTTTCAGTTCTACAGACATTCCTTGCATGTCTTTAAAACTGTCACACATAGTACTGGACATTTAAATCTTAACACTGTGTAGCTTTTTTTTTCTTTTTAATGCCATAACTTTAACTTAGTAGATTTCACACACGGCAAGAACACTTTGTTTGGCCCAATATGCATTTGCATATTATAGTTAACTCGATTGATCTCCCCCAGTGCTCCATACCCTGCTTTGTGTGCTAGGCCCTTAAAACAGTGACCTTGTTTGCATCATGTCATACCAGGGAGGTGTAGGAGACCAGAATTCTGGCAAAGAATAATTCCTAAATTCCAAGTATATTCATTGTCACCTTCCCCCGTTCATGTTTTAATGAAATTTATCTTTTCTGGGCTTCTTTCCTCTCCAAAATAAGTACTTTATGATAGTGGACAATACTAGCGTTATGTGTTAAAAGCTACATAAGCCTCTAAAACACCTCTTCTTTTTCATTTTGGCTCTTTTTCTAGATGATCAGTGTTTTACTCTCAGTTGCCGATGTGGTGGAAAATACTGTGTTTCCAAGGATGAAGCTGAAGAAGTTAACCTGATCTGTTGTGATACATGTTCCCTAATTATAGAAATTGTTCAGCACAGCTGAGATTGTTCAGTACATGGAAACGTAAAACTCTATGTTCAGGCACGTTGGGGAGGCAGAGGCTTTGTCCGTTGGAGAAAACATTGATTTCAAGTAGAGCTGAGAAAAGAAGTGGGAGTCCTTTTGTCCACTGGAAATGCTGCTGAAACGTCAACTCAAATACTGTTTTCAGAGTTTGCCAAGAAAATGTAAAATTGGCAAGCGGAGCCCACCCCCTGTATTAACAAAACATGAATTTAGTTACTTGGTGAATTCCCATAGTTAGAATTTTGGTGCCTCTTTTTGTTCTCTCTTCTCCACGAGTGGAGAATGTTTTCTTCCAAGAGCACGCTGGAATAAATGGGAGCGGTGGGTATCAGCAAGTCTCGGGCAGTTGGGCTCTGCTCTGTGAATCCATCTGTATCACTGATCTAGAACTTCCCTCTACTTACCTCACAGGGCAATTAAAGGGATTAATGAAGTGGAACCACACATCCTACTAGGGGAAGCACTATATTCTTTGAATATAAACATTTTGTAAATACAGCTTGACCCCAGTTCTCTCTGGTTTTGAAGATCTGATTAATGAAGCAGTAGAGTATGGAAAAAAGGACATTAGGCTCAGATCATAAGACTTTCAGCGACTTTTACAAGCTTATCTCTCAGAGGCTGATTCTTTACTCATGGGTGCTTAACATAGTGCCCTGCTCGGGGTAGCCTCCTCTATGGGTGCCTATTCCCTTCCTTTCTCCATGTGGACAGTATCATCTGCTTACCCACAGTTGAGTTTCTTCCAGATCAAATGAGATAATGTGCATGGAAAAACTTCTAAAACTGCAAATCACTTAAAAATATGAGGTATTTTATTTATTAATAATATCCATCCCCCCATCCCTTTCATGCTGGAAAAAAAGAAATGAACATAAGCTACAGCATAAACAGTTTGTCTTTGTCAGTTTTAAGAACAGAATGAGATCCTAAAGTAAAGCAATGGGTTTGTTGGTTGAATTTTTTCCCTTCATCAGGGTGGGGGAACCGTCATAAGGGATCAAGAACCAAACACTGCTTCAGAACAGTGTAGTGCAGACAACTAGCCCAACCAAGCAATTTAGGTAATGGGTATTTATGGTTTCAATAAATCATTTTTAATAGGATTGTTGTTGTTTTTAATTATAAAAACATACATTCCTCTTTCTGAATTTGGAATACAATGTTATTGGTGTTGGGAAACCAATATTTTTCTGCCCTATTTCTTACTTTATAATTGTAATTTCATAGATGTCATTGTAACCATTAAACAGTTTTATATTTCTATATATTTAGTGTTCTGTGTGTGACACAGGTCAGCTCTCATTTTGGAGAATCCCAAAGGATTGCTGAAATTCTTTTGTTCTTTTTGTTGAGTAAGTGGGCCAAACCTGGGACTTGGCAATCTTTATTATGGGAAGTTTCTGTTGTAGCCAGATTTGACCTGTAATTAAAAATAAGTGGTCACCACCCTCATGGTTAGTGTAGCCAAACCAAAGCATAATTGAGAAGGAAGAATAGAATTTCTTTGGCTGGGTCTATAGAACACATAAAGTCCAAATGAAATGTAAAAGTGATCCAAATATCCAGCTATTTAGGTCACACAAAATACCAGGGTGGTTTTAATCTTTTCTTCTTTTAAATCTACAAATTTTTACTTTTGGGGGGTGGCTAGAGTGGAGGGGGGGAAGCAGGGTCAGGGAGAGGCAGAAAGGAGACAGCTGAGTGTGTAAAACTTCAGTTATAGATTAAACTCCCTTCTGTTAAACTATTTGAAATTAAAATTCAATATCAAATACTTTATTTATAAATACATGGTTTCAGTGACTTAGTAAAATTGGGGAACACGATACAATAATGAAGTGGTTGGTTGGCTAAATGCTGATTATTCATCAGGAAATCTGTGGCCATTGGGGCTGTCACGTAGAAATCCAAAATCATTAAGAGGCCAAATCTGTAAAGTGAAATAGAATGAAAAAACAATCAATATTATACTTTTCTTTGATGTTAAAGAAATATATTGCATATTTTCTTTCATTCATTCTTTATTTTTTATGCCCTATAACTAAATCTGTTTTGGCCTCATGCTTTCCATCAAAAAATAAGGTTATAATGGAAATCTCTAAGGAAGATAATCCATTTTGAACTCCTGACTGCATTTTGCCATAACTTTTTAAAAAACATCCAAGGAAAAAATTCCAGTTCAAATCAAGTTTAGAGGCCCTGTGCTACATTTGAAATTAGGTTTATATATATCCTTTACCTTTGATTCCATCAAGTGAAATAAAATGGTAAACCATTTGGCTTAAAGTAATTTAGTGCTTAGATAGTTGGCTATAATAATATCTCCTTGTGAATACCCCTCAAATATTCTGCCATTTAAGAGATATTTTTGGAATCGGCCCTTCCCTAAGTAATCATGACTCTCTTTCTCACACACATTACCCATGGGAGAAAGGAAAGATATTTTATAAATAAGGAGAATGGCTTTTTCTATGTTCAGTAATGACCACAAATCTTAGTAGTTATGTTTGGGTTCTTCCTTTTTTATGCTTAGTCAGCCAGGGCCATATCTGCCATAGGGAGTCCTGTATGAATAAAAATTGCTTTTCTATAGAAGCAGATAACACATATATAAGAGAAGAACATTTCACAAGATCCATGCTTTCATGCATACTGATATTCCCTCCACTAACATCATTCATTACTCCTTCATGCCTTAGTAGATAGTCTTCTGGAGGTAGGAATGCAGTTCTAAAATAAATAGCTGGAGGAGAGAAAAGCAATTTGCTAAAATGCTGTTCTTTTGTGATTTAAATTAAAGCTTGCTTCAGGGTGGTAGATTCAACTTCATTATTCACCACACCACACTAAGGGGTGACTTTTAACTACAAAAAAATTCTTATGAATAATTACAGGGATTGTGGGAGGAATCAGGTTGTTCTCTGCACATTAGCTATCCTAGGATGGGCCACCATAAAGTCCATTCACTAGTTCTGGCCCATGGCTTTGGATGCTTGCTGCAATGCCATGATGCTACTTGCCACGTCAAGTGGCTTTAATGGCAAAAATGCTTAAAGATTTATCACCCCAATGTGTTTTTTTCTTCCAAGCACAAAAAGTAACTCATTTCTTAAATAGTAAGTTATACCTTTAAGCAAATACGTCCTCTGATTAGTCCATATGGAATAGGTCCATAGTACCTAGAATCTGTAGAATTCTTGAGATTATCACCCTCCAGCCAAACATGACCTCTTGGCACCTGGGGTTAAAGATAAGACACCCCCCCACCAGGATAAATCGTTGTTAAAAAATAAACGGCATTTCTATTGATAGAAATCATCCTAAAATGATTTCTGATGAAAAAGAAATACAATTTAGATAACTTAAGCCATAAGCATCCTCTTTTACTTACTACATATTAAAATTACAGTTTTTGATAAAATTAGATGTGTTGGGGTTCAGTTAAAAATGAATCTTTATGTATTCTCGGTCGCAAATTCCCCAAACATTGGTTTGTTATACAGAATCCTGAAATGAAGTTATAAAAGGTTTCAGCAATGTGACAGGGTCATTAATTTAATAGATTTCAAAAGAGGTCATTAAAATGTTGACTGAAAATGTGCCCTCCTATCGAAGTAACAGCATGAACAGGGCAGCCACATACTCATCAACATCCTGGGGCCAGTACCAAGGATAGACCTATTAAGAGGCCCATGATGAACTAAATGGTAATTGATTGTGACATCAATTACCATTAATCTCATCATTTTATAAGACTGGGCTTGTCAAAGTTCTAATTAAGATCACAGTTCCTTCTGTGTTCAGGAAGGATCTACAACACATTATATTGCAATAATGACCATCACAAACAGTTTTAATACATAAAATTTTGAAATTAATGATGGTGGTCTTGCATTATATAACAAAAACCTTTTATTTCCTATATATATGTCGTCCGCATTGACTGTTATACACTGTAGGGCCTATTTCTCAAAGAAATCAATGGCAAAAGGAAGGAAAGTCAGCCAGTGAACAAATCAGCAGGGAAAATAACAGAGCACGTCGAATATATAGTGACTTCTAAAAATGTCTGTTATTCAGAAATGAAACACTTCAGCATTAATAACTGTTAACTAAGCTTTCATAAAAATACTGCATACAGCAGCAATATTCCAAGTTATTTTATACTCTTTGACGACAGCCTTTAGCAAAGAAACAAATTGGCGGCATGAAATGGCATTTTCTTAGGAAGGAATTTGTCTTAAGAGTTAAAAAAAAATTACCCAAGAAAAACTCATGGGGCCATTTGTAGGCTTTCGCTTAGGAATAAGGGAGCATACCTGCTCCACCTAATGTTGGTAATTAGCTAGTTCATGGAATTATAAGTGGCGATAAGCCAAACAGTAGTAGAGAGCGGTTTTATGACTAATGGTAGACTTTGGCTATGAAGGATTAACTAGCTTCTTGTGACGTTACATTGGTACTGGTACGGACAATCTAACCTATCAAAAAGTTAGGGGGAAGATGAGGTACACACACACACACACACACACACGTGCACAGACACAGAGCCACGTCCATCCCCCACCAAATTCCAAAATATGCCGGCATTGTTCAGTTATTTCAATTGTGTATGACTGTGACCTCATTTGGGGTTTTCTTTGGCAAATGTACTGGAGTGGTTTGCCATTTCCTTTTCCAGCTCATTTTACAGATGAGGAAAGAGGCCAACGGAATCAAGTGACTTGCCCAGGGTCACACAGCCAGTAAGGGTCTGGAGGCCAGATTTGAACTCAGAAAGACGAGTCTTCCTGACTCCAGGTCTAGGACTATAAACTTCACCAACTTAACTGCCCATACCTAAGGTGACTTTACAACAAAGATTAATATAATTTTAATATTTCTACTTCATAAATAGTATAAAGATATAAAAATTGTCTCTTTTTCCATTCAACAGCTATATGTATGTAATCATAGAAAAAGCAAATAGGTTTCCTAGGAAAGAGATCAAATAACTAAAGGAGTAACAAGATCATAACATGGCCTTTCAGTTTTATTAGAACTGTTTATACGAGAAAGTTCATAAACACATGGGCAACAGAAGACTGGAACTGCTCAGGCAGAAAAACGAATACCCTGAATACCTATTCAGGTCAGACAAAAGTAAGAAAGAACTAGATTAGTTTGTGAAAAATATCTGGAATAAAAATTTTTTTAGAAGATAAAACATCTTTCATAAGGTGAAAATCGTTAGTGCTTTGATTCCTACAATACTCCTGGGAGTGCATATTCTCTTATCCTAGAAACAAATCACGCAGAGATTTTTTTAAAATTCCATTTTTGAAGTTAGGGACACCAATAAAAGCAAAGACCCAGGAGAATTTTACAGAAATGTTCATAGCATTCAGGGCACAAACCAGATTCAAAGGAGGCTTCCTGTTTCTTCTCTGCCAAGTGTGAATGATGACTTTGGGCCTGACTGCAGTTTTCACTTTCTCAGTGAAGCCGCCCTATCCTGTCCAGCCCAGACTGATTACTCTGAATTCTAGTGGCAGCTAGAAATGCCAGCCATTTCCCACTGTTATGGCCTGTTCTTTAACTCTGGTTTTCCTTTTGCCTTTACCAATAATATAAGTTCCTTGAGGGCAGGGACTGTGTCTTTCACTTGCATTATTTCTCCCAAAAGACTATCACAGGGTGAGAAACAAAAAGAAACCTAATATTAAATGAGTGTTGTTAACCAGGCTGCAGGAGACAGTTATACTATCATGCGGGCCTTGGCGCCTAGGAGCGCTTTGTATTGGGAAAATGATTATGTTTGACCACTATTAAGTTTTTATTGGTAGTAATTAAGCCCATTGCCTGGCATTTAGAGTAGGCCTTTAAGAATTATTGTCGAAGGAGATAATAAATATGCCCGCGGATAGTGCTCTGAGTGTACCTGCTACATGTAGGAATAAGTAAACCCGTGTTATATTTTTCATTATGAATTAAATACATTCTACCATTAAAACTGTTCACTCCCAGAATGCCTTGCAATATCTTTCATGACAAAATGATCTGCTGTATCTTCAGCAGGAGAAGCAACATTTCAACTCTTTTAGATTAAGAAGTAAAAAGTCACTATTAGCTCTCAGAGATGTTTAAAGGGGGAATGATCTTCAGGCAAAGCATCGAATATAGATAGAGAAGCAGGCTGGAGCATGGGGGCAGGATGAGAGACCTGGGAAGAGGAGTTAGAAAAAAGAAACCTTGCTGCTTATTGTTTTAACCCCTTCCTTCCATCTTAGAATCAATACTAAGTAGTAGTTCCAAAATGGAAGAGTGGCAAGGGCCAGGCAATGAGTGTTAAGTGACTTGCCCAGCATCATATAGGAAGTGACTAAGGCTAGATTTGAATCCAGGACCTCCTATCTCTAGGCCTTGCTGTTATTAAATTTATAAATTTCTTCTGGAACCTTATTATTTTTTATTTGGAAACCTACAGAATAGTCTAAACCATACTACAGTAAACCCAATAACAATAAAATTGTAGAATAAAAAATAATTATCAATTCCAGCTAATAGACCAAATTAACATTTGCTACAACAATTCCATTATTACAAAAGAAGGTGGAAAGTCCCTGGGATTCCTGTGTAGAACACTGGGTAGGTCTTTTGGGGAACTAAAACCTAAACCTGATCTTACCTGAGATCAGAGACCTCAGAGATCCCTAATAGAGGGGGTAAATAGGTTCCAGATGCTTTCCCCCTCCACACAGATGTGCAGTCATTGAAAACTAGGGTGCCACATTCTCACTATCTCGGTGAAGCTCCAGAGCTACCATTAGATTAAAACTGTCCTGTGACTAAACAAAGGCAAAATTCATGTCACTACATATTCTGGTATTTTACAGAAACAATGCACATGAAGGAGGCAATAATGAGAAGTTGCATTTGCTCAGAGATAGACTCTAGCTAGGGTCGTGGACTTCAGGCTAGAAAGGCTCAGAAGGGTCATCTAGTCCAACTCTTTTTATTTTATAGATGAAGAAACAAGTCTAGAGATAATCAGAGCAGAGTCCAGACTGTACCAAGGTCCTCTGACTCAACCCCAAATCCAGTGCACTTCCCCCAAAGCCAAGTAGGCAATTCAGGGGATAGAACAACTGGGCCTGGAGGCAGGAAGATTGTAGTTTGAATTGAGCTGTGCAACCTTGGACTAAACCTCTGTTTGCCTCAGTCTCCTCATCTCTAAATTAGGGAGTTGTGGGAATCAATTGAGATTTGTACAATCCTTATTAGCACAGTGCCTGACACATAGTTGGTGCTATGTAAATGCTATTAATATCAATTCCCCCTGCACCAAACTGCCGGTCAAAATGGCTTTTGACAAAGGTTTCACCATAGAGGGAAGGGGCTTGGGAATCATCTATTCTAACCCCAACTACATGAATGCCTTGTACAAAATCTCAACTACTTAAAAATGTTTCAAAAAATGAAAATATACCAACATGAAAAAAAATATCACAGTCCAATAAATGTTTTCTCTTAAGAACAAGGGATTCTTATATTTTCTTTAGCACTTCGTATACAGGTACGTAATAATCTTGTTGAATTAAAAATCAAATTTCTCTTCTGATTCCATGATTTCTTTAAAAAAAAATTTCTCCCTGAGAGAAATAAAAGTGCTCTCCTAAAGAATAAAACTCCTTAAGATTTGGATGTGTTCACCTCTCATTTTGTGAACTTGCCCTGCCGAAGAGTCTGAATATATGTTTTCAATGGGTGCCAACTTGATCTTTTTTTTTTGGAGTGGTTCAAATTTGGACTTTCCAAAGGTCTCAGGTATTCCAATCACCATCAGGGATATCAAAGTTTTAAAACGTTAAAAGAACCCTAAATCATTCCTATTTTTCCTTTTCAGGTTTGAGGCTTCCTTCCTGAGCTATGATAAAACCTAATCTCAGAGCTGGACAAAAGAAGAAAGTCTCTAGTTCTCAGCTATACTTACAGAGGTCTATTTAAGTGCCTCCTACTTTGGTACAAGCAACAAATGTAATTGCCTCATGGCCTGCGGGTGTCCATTGAACAAAAGGAGCTTTTGTGAACAAACCCACAGGTGTTACCTTTCTCGATTCAACTGAAATCTGATGAAAGAGCCCACAATATCAAATAACACACTTACTAAGCTGTAATCAAACTTATTTATTTGATTAAGCAAAGAACATCTAATTAAGGAAAAAGTTCTGACCTAAGAGTAAGATAGTTCTATTTTAGATCTGAACTTTAAAAAAAGTCTTGCAACATAATGTAGAAAAGTGATTGCATTTTGATTAACCCTGTAACCACTCCCAAGGTGGAGGTTTGTTGGAGCCAATGGAGGGGCACAATTTTCATGGATCCCTGATGTTAATTACCCTGGGACAATTTTAAGTGTTTTTTTTTTTTCGGTGACACATGTACATAGCCTTGGACATTATAAAAAAGATATCCCGTGCAAGTTATCCTGGAATTGTAGTTTTTGTTTTTTTCCTTTTATACACTGTCATTGATGCCATTTTTTCACCAACTTCTAAGGAATCAGCATCAACTCAGGTGCTTCCAACTGGATTTGTTACAGCCCTATTGGCAAATGTAAATATAGCATAATCACTCCTCCAAAGATAACAAGTGCAGTTAAATAAACAATGGAGTCAATATTTAAGAAATGATCTAAGAACAGACTTCCGAAAAATTACAAACTGCTTTTTTTTTTAAAAACTTACTTTAAAAGTCAAAAGTTTGATGTTTTCAGCTGCACTTCACAAAACCACAAACACCCTGAGTCAATACTTCAATGTTAGGGTTTATCTTTCTTATAAATACTGACAAAATGCTATATAAGTAGGGAGCTTTATGGAGAGTGAAGCACTAAATCCATTGAAATATAATGGATTATAAGAGCTTTTTAGAGCTAAGGAACAGGCAAAAGGTTAATCTTTACCAAAAAAAAAAAAAAAAAAAGATTCAAGGTTGTCTTTAAGAGTTTTCAGCTTCCTTGGAAGTGCTGTCTTGGCACAATTTCCCTCTCAAGCTCCTTCCCACTATTTGTCCATCTGCCCATGCTTTTGAAAGAATTTGTTAGAACTCCAGATTAGAATCTGGTCGAGTCTGAGACCCAGTTTTTGCTTCCTAGTTCACTGGTTTAAGCATTGTAGGCAGTTAATATTTGCTGAATTTTGGCGAGAGGCCCCATTGGGAGTTATCATTTGAGGGGATCCATAATGACAAAATGAATTCATCTCACATTCAGGTCCTTGCTGGGAAGCCAACTGATGCCTTGGCATTTAAAATGCATAAGCATTTCCGCCCTTTTCGGGCTTCCTTCTTCCCCCATTTCTAATCTGCTGGCATCTGCTGCTCATGTCTGCCTCACTGGAACAGTGAAGGTCCTAACCTTTGCCTTATCACCTGGTCCTATGGCCAGAGAGGAATTTCAATAGGAATTAACTGCAGGAGGCATCCTACCCAACCCCATAGTAATTGGCAATAAACCTCTCCTTGAGAGGATTCAGAGCTTGGTCTAAAACCTGGATAGGCTGGATCTGAGGGAGCTACCTGTAGCCCTTAGCCCAGTCACTGGTGAGGTCTGAATTGCACTCTCTGGGCCCTCATGGTGAATCTTACATTGGGCTTGATTTTCCTACCTAGAACCTGTAATTCATTCACCTTTAGCAAGTACCTCTAATCTACTGTGCCTGCTTGGGTTATTTTTCATTAAAAAAGAACAGATCCAGTTTTGTTGCTATTTTAAACACATGCAACATTTTTTTTTTTGGGGGGGGGGTCTCGCCTGTGATTTTATCCTCCTGAGTGGGAGGGTGGGAGTGTAAGACACAACCTGAAGAGGTAAGTGACTTATCCAGGCTGACCCAACCAGTGGTTTGCCCTTTCTACCTAGATTGTAAGCTTCATCACTATGGGAACTGTTTTCATTTTGAACGTCTTTGTACCCATCATTTGGCACCTTTAATAAAGGTTTGGTTTAATGAAGGCCTTAATAAAGGTTTGCTGATTGAAGTCTCAGAGGAGGGACGTTATATCCAATGTTCTAGTCTCCAAATAAGCTCTCTCTTCACTCCTCCCTGTTGCCTCTCATCTGCATACATATTATGGTCAATTAGAACTGAAGTTTATTTTTTCCCTCGAGGTAGTCTGAATTAAAACAAAATTTGGAATAAAAGTGATGCCAAATAACCAAATGGACATAACTCAATTCAGCTTTTGTGCATGAAAGCACCTTCTGGGGACTATGGTAAAGATACTACTTCCTTCTCCCCACCTTTAGTTTCTTTCAAATCTTAATTATTACCAATAACCAAATATTCTTAAATATTAGGAGCTGAATGTTTTCTCATCTTTTTTCTTTCTGAAATATGTTTTATTCTGTAAAGAGCCTGGAGTTTGGAGCCAGAAGAACTGTGTACATGACCATCTCTTACGTCTGTCTCCAAGCCTTAATCTTCACCAATAAAAGGGAAATTTATAATAGTTAAGTATTAACTACCTCACAGGACTATTGTGAGGAGAAAATGAGATAATACATGCAAAGTACCACACAAATACAAGTTATTGTTTAAGCTATGAGTGAGCGTCCATCTTGGTACATCTCCCACCTTAGATACACTTCCTATCTCCCATTTATCCCAACAGAATCAGTTATTCTATTAGATGTCCCCAGGCCTACAGCAACTACTTTCCATGGCTATGAGATGTAGCTAAGACATGGCCACTTTGTTTCATTGGTAAATCTGACTCATAGCAAACATTAGGGGGAAAAAAAATCAGGACTTAATTTAGTTGAATTTAGAATCATGAGATTTTCTTTGCCAAATTTCAGTGAAGGATTAATTTTAATGGAATGAAGGGGGTGTGATATTAATGTGCCCCTACAATCCTTAGGGGGTGTGATATTAATGTGCCCCTACAATCCTAGCTCCTGGAGGCTGGTGGACTGCTTGAGCTTTGGAGCTCTGAGCTGTAAGAGGATAAAGATGTCCTCACTAATCTATAGAGCACCAGTATTGGGAACCCCTGAAGGGGAGGCATTAGGTTGCCTAAAGAGTTGGAGATCTGCTCAGTTAAAAAACAGGAGAAAAATGCTGCACCATTAGAGACTACTGCATTTCCAGACTAGGAAGACTCAGTCTCAAAATACATAAATGGAAAGACAGATAGGTAGGTAGATAGATAGATAGGTAGATAGATAGATAGATAGATAGATAGATAAAATTAAGGACAACAGATGAGGTAAATGCAATGGGATAGGTGCACTGGTGATAAGATGTTAGTGGGAGATGGTCTGGTTTTTTTGTTTGTTTGTTTCCTGATCTATAAACAGAAAAGCAAAATACAGAACACCAAAGCACTTTCACACCTCATTTTCTTCCCTCTAAATTTTCTCTAAATCATCCAGCTCTCGGAACTCCTAGACATTACTCTTACAGGTTCAGGGACAATATGAAGGGAGGCAATGGTTAAGTCTAGCAAAATGTGTCTTTTTCACATAGTCCACGAACTATCACACAAACCAAATGAGTATTTTTTGGATCAGCAATGATCTAAGAAGTAATTTTTAATCCTATTAACTGTTTTAAATTAGCAAATACATAATAGCACATTTTTAAAATCTTAGGAATCAAGCATCTGCGCCCCATCCCACCCCAGCCATTATAAAGCCTTTAAAAGTCTTGCTTTCAAAAATAAATACAAAGCTAGCTGCTGCAGAAAGTGATATATTAAGTAATCAGCAGTGAAAGAACCAGCTTATCTGTTATTCTGAGAAATAGTTCTTCACAGCTGGTGGTCAGGTAAGTTTTATACTCAATGTAACATACGAATAAACTTCATTCAAAATTGTGACCTAGCACTTTCACGATTTTCCCTGAATTCAGGATGCTTATAGGATCCTTCTTATGATCGGAGCTCTAGTTTCCCTTGAATCTCTATGTATTATATATAGTGTAATTGGAAAATCTTGAACCCTTGGACTTCATCTTCCAGAATCCTTTTCCCTTCATCTACATAGCTTCCTTGCGCATTGTTTATGAGTTTGTTGTAAGCCTGCCCTCTAGCTCTCTTCTCTCACAACCTTGACCAGGGCTGGGTTAGCCCCCTCTTTACTCTAGCCTTTTATTTTCCTTTATTTCAAGTTATTATTAATAAATCTCATTAAATATAATACATAGAGACGGTATATTAATTTTTAATCTTACTATATATACACACACAATATGTATGTATAACAACTGTTTACTTTTATGTAAAATTATTGAACTTCTATTTCCTGTAAAAATTGATTCAGATTGCAAAGTTGAAAATTTGGAAGCCTGGAAGTCCGTTTTTTATTGGTATTATACACTCTTCAAATGAACAAAAACCATAACATACATATACAACCTTAGCTTTTTTTATACTTTCATATTAGATTCTGTTGGCCATTCTCCTATACCTAAATATTTCTGTAAGATCTGGGTATTAAGTGCCAGAAAGAATCATAAAATGTGCCTGACCTTTCTAAAAGTCATTATGTTGCCTGTTTCTCTGACACAGACAGATACACATTTCTCTTGTGCTTTATTCATCAAAACAAAACTTTTCTGTTTCAAGCAACTCTTTCTAATGAAGTCTAATTTTGTGAACACAAAATAGCAAATTCGACTGGTACATGACATTTGACATTTTTGGAAATGATGTATGAGAAAGAAAAAATAAGTGAGGAACTTTTAAAAAGGCAGATTGTTCTCCTGAGACTTGAGAGTATCAAAATACCATTTTAGCCAGGAGATGAAGAAAGCATACTATGGACATCAGAGAGGGAATCCAAATATCAATTTGACAAAGAAATTGTTTTTCCACTTCTGTTTTAAGCTTTTAAAAATACTTTAAAACACAAACTATTCTTGTTATTAGAGAAGCCTACATACTAATTAAGACTTGGGGATATAAAACTATTCTCATAGCACCTACTCATGAACTTAAAAAAAAAAAAAAACTCTTACCTTTCTTAGAATCTTAGAATTAATACTAAGTATGGATTCCATGGCAAAAGAACAGTATGGCCTAAGGAAATGAGGTTAAGTGGCTTGCCTGGGGTAGCATAACTAGGAAGTGTCTAAGGCCAAATTTGAATCCAGGACCTTGTCTCTGGGCCTGGCTCTCTATCCACTTGAACCCCCTATATCACCCTTCATGGACTTCTAATATGTGCCTAAGAGAGCAAGGATTAATAATGGCTAACCAAAGTCAATGCAAAATTTCTTTCAGTTCCTATAACTAATTTTCCTCTGAAATTTTCTGATCTCTTCCCCTCTTCAGATTCTCAAGACTCTACAAGGAAATGCCCTTACAATATCCCAAAGGCCATTTAAGCCCTGGCATATCTCAAGGACACTGGATGCAAAGGTGAGGTTCCCACCCAGGCTTAAGTCAACTTCTAGGTAGAAGGAAAGGCCTCATGGTGGTTTTTCTGAGGCTTAAAAGTGATTTGATATTCTAAAAGGGGAAGAAGAGGAGGAAACCTCTTCTAGTCATGAGTGAAGCTAGCCAGGACAAAGGCACAGAACAACTAAATGGAGTGTTACAGAGGAATGCGGTAAAAGGCCAGTTGGAATGGGCTGTCACAAAGAGAAGTGTAACAGGGCTGGAAAGGTAGGCTGAGGTCAGGGTGCAGAGAATGCAAAATGTCAAACATCTGTTGAATCGCTACCCTATGACATTACCTCCTCTTCTCCCTTCCACAGACACTAGGCAATAGCTATGGATGGATAGAATTTAGGTGTGCCATATCAAGTAGTAATGCAAGTTTCCTTAAATTGCTTGAAGAAAAATCAAGAAAACACATTTTTCAACTTGATAAAAGGCACTTTCAAGCTACAATATGCTAAATTAGCAGCACGGAGACTTACTCAGCTGATAAGTTTCCTTTCCATTAATATTATACACTCTCACAACTGGTTTTTCTACCTTCATTCTTTTATTTCTTCCTATTATGGTTTTACTTGCAGAATATTTAAGTCAAAATTCAATTCTCTTTAAGAAAAAGTCTACATCATGCACACACACACACAAAATCTGGTTCACTGTTACCTGTAGGTGGTAATAAAAAATTTTAATTTAGTAACTGAATCCAAAAGATCTCTGAGTATATTCCACCTAGATGATGGCTGATTTTCCAACATATATTGACTAAGAAGAAGTTGGAGTCTGATTAGAGGCTTACATCCAAAAGCAAAATGACAATACCAATCTTCCAAAAAAAAATTCCCCTTGGTAAATTACTTTTGGCTAATCTTAACTAATAAAATTCTCAGCTGACCAAATTTGCAAAAGGAAAATCTGGACACTGCACACTTCCTCCATAGGCTGACAGTAACCTCCTTCTAGTTCTGTCTCTGCTGATACTTGAACAACAAAGTGGGGCAGTGGACACACTTTCATTTTTGTGGTATATTTGAAGAATTCCTATTTTGGTAAAACCAAGCTGCTTTTTTTTCCTTCAAAATTAATATTAACTTTACAATGTGTTTACATGACTGCATAAACAATATTAATTAGAACTAACAAATATCACCACAAAAATAAAATATTTTATACTATACACAACCAATATACTGCTTAGGACAATATCGAGTACTACTAAAAAAAAAAAAAAAAAAGGCCAGTGTACACCAGAAATGCTTAGTATGTTGGGACAGATGATTCTTTAGAGTTAAAATGAATTAGGATACTGTTCAGACTGGCAAACAATAAACCACATTTATCTTCAAAATTGTGTTAGCTATAGGATGAAAAGACCACATCATCTCCGCAATGAACTTCACTTTAACACAAGGGTAAACATATTTTCCCAACATTACCTGCAATCAAGGCATTAGCAGTATGTTATGATTGATTATCCTGGGATCTGTTGCTGAGAAATGGATATCTATCACAGGTTTTTATCACTCCAGTTTGCAAAATGTCTGTTCTTTGTTTACAAATCCTAGTTTGTTATAAGTGACATTATTAGGTAGTTCTTCTACTTAAATGACAGGAGGATTTAGCATATCAGGAGGTTAGAGAATATCGAAGCCCTTTCAGGCTGATGATTCCTCTCCTACTCAGAAGCCCTTTCTCTGTTTGTAAACAGAAGTCAAGGTAGCAGAACATATGGTTGTGACTTTTAGCGAAAGTAAATGGCATTAAAACAAATAGAAGAACATTAGGATATCCACAATTTCCACTGTAATACCAGATACAGATTGGGGCAGTACTCCTGCAGAGTGGACGAAGTTCCTATTTTCCAGTCAAGCCTGATAATATGGGCGAGGTTAGAGTTTGTAAGCAAACTATCAAATCACTTCCTTTCTCAAGTACTTGATTAACTTCAAGGCATTTTCCCATTTCTGAGTTCTCATTTTAAGAATGTCTTTTACCAGCACTACAATTTGGAAGCATAATACTTTTTTAAATCTGTCATCTGAAGCTTCTGAAATACTTTTTGCAATGACTGATTTCTAAAACTTCTGAGAATATGCTACATATTAAGTTTCATTAAAGAAAATACAAAAAGTCTTGGTTTTCTTACCACAACCAAAGACCACAGGCTAACCTTTGGCTAACATTTTCACTCCAACATTTATGCCACTAATATCAGTGCCAACTTAAAAAAAAACCTAGAATAGAAAAGTATCTTTTAATATTTACACAAAATGACTTCTTATCTCGTGCCAATTTTCATCCATGTTTTCTCCTAACTGCCCCACATGGAAGGCCACACACACAGATGGAGAGATAATCACATATAAGCAGTTTGGGTGTACATGCACATGTACATACACATTCAGGGTGTTGCAAACATCTTAGGGGAAGGGAATAAGCATTGACATTGCTCCTATTATGTGCCAGTTACAATTTAAAAGTGCCTAAGAATTTAGGAAAATTGTGTGTGTGCGTGCGTGCGTGCGTGTGTGTGTGTGTGTGTGTGTGTGAGAAAGAGAGAGAGAGAGAGAGAGAGAGAGAGAGAGAGACAGTGACAGTGACAGTGACAGTGACAGACAGAGAGAGAGAGAGAGAGTCAAAGAGACAGAGAGATGTAGGGAAAGGAATACTTATTTATTAAGTGCTTGCTATATGCCAGCAACTGTGCTGAGCACTTTACAAATATTATCTCATTTGATCCTCACAACAATCCTGTGAAGTAGATAGTATTATTTATAGTTGAGGAAACTAAGGCAGACAGAGGTAAGTGGCTTAGAGTCATAGAGTTTAGTATCTAAGGCTAGATTTGAATTCAGGTCTTCCTAACTCCAAGAAGTGGAAAAGTCAGAGATATTCGATGCCAGCATTGATGAACCTTTAACAAATTCAAATGCTCAGAAGGCAAATTAAAATTGTCTGTAAGCCCTGCATTACCAGAGAGAGCTGAGGGAGAAAATGCTTGCTTTGGGTGACTGGACAGAGGAGTTGGGCATGCAAAAAATGTCTTCTGGTACTAGGAAGAGGAGAAACGGAGCTGCTCCCTGAGTACCATGTCTTCACCAATGTGTGAAGATAGTATTAACTCTCTCCTTGTCTATTTTTAGCTAAACAAAAAAAGAACTTAAAATACCCCTACTTGACACTAAGAGAGTTCACAAGTCACTTACTAGAGTAAGCTCACACTTCCAAAGGGCAGTGCTGGGCAAATTAAAGACTGCTATTGGTTCCCATAAAGTGGGAAAGTGACAGAAAGTGACCTCAAGAAAACTGCTTTAAAAATGCCAGCTCAAGGATTCAGTCCCTCTGCCTTGGTGAGCCAGACTGGAGGAGGAGACTCTATCCCTGGAACCTGTGTCAGCTTGAGGTACTGAGTGGAGTGATTCCTTCCTTGGTTCTTCAGTGAGGAGACCCTCTCTGCTTATTGGCGCTTTGGGGGGACACTCCCTTTAGTGTGAGTTCTGATGAGATTCTTGGTGGTCTTAGCCTCGTGTGCACTGAAGGTTCTTGACAGATTCTTCAGTGTCTGGCTCTTCAGATTTCAGGTTCCTAATTAGGACCTTGGATTCTGGTTAGATTTGCTTTTGGATTCCCATTTGTGGTCTGGAGACATTAGGATTAAACTTAGGGTATTGATAGTGAGGCAGTACTTTCTGTCTCTTTATCTACATTTTTCTCACTTTCACTCTTTCCACTTCTTTGTAAATAAAGCTGATGAAAGTCATTTTGACTTAAGCTGTAATATTTTTAAATTAATGACCACAATATTACTTTAGCACTTTCATATTAGATTCTTACAAATGTGGTTCTAGGCCAAGTGAGAAATGTCTGAGGTGTGCTCTCTCCTTAAATGGAGGTTTGGAATTCATGGCCCACCCTGTTCAATCAGAGGGACAGAAAGCAGTGATGAGGTGAAGATCCAAGGTTGACATCCTTTATTTCTAAGAGGACGGTGACATCCTGGAAGGGGATATCTTGACTCAAACATGAATTGGATATGTGAGGCAAAATTGTACAAAGTCTATTCCAGAGTCATCCAAATTCAGTGGCAAAATAAGACTCAGGATGACTGGCAATGACCTGGGATGCAGTGGATGCTCTTGGTTTCTGATGTTTGTCCAAGTTTTCTACACACTCCACCAGCCTGCTTCAGCCACCTTCATGAATAAATTGTTCTCATCTGCCCACTCTACCAGAGGAAGTCTTTACATGCTTGGGATAGACATTCCCTTAACTCACCAACAAGTTTGAGACATTTCAATTAACCTTAACCTGGTTTTGCCAGTCCGTCTCTGAAGCTACAAGTACAAGTGGGTTGACAAGACACTGAAGGTAGATGAGCAGTCTTGAAAAGGGCATGGCAAGCTCTCATACCAGTTGCTAGTCCTTCCTGCAAATTCCATAAGCTCCAGATGATGTTTTCACAAGGCAGTGGCAAGAACCTTTAATGAGCACATATCCCTGCTTTATATTATTTCATATGTATAATCAAAAAAGAGTTGAACAAAATCATGTTATTGCATTGTAATTTGTTGTTATCAAAAGATTTTGTAGAATATTAATATGCATAGAAGTTAATTCAGGACTAAAATTTGAGACTATGTTTTGCTCTCCAGAATTGGAATTTTTTTTTAATAATCATAAACTTTAAACAGAGAGGGCTCTTGTACACTATACATTTCAATCAATTGTGTGGCTGGAAATCTGTGGTTTATTATAAAAAAAATCATCTGTAAAAGCATACTTATTCCCTTTGCATATTTGCATCAAGGATGCCCTTGCATAGATCAATTTTTAGTACTTCTCATATAGATGAAAAAGAAGGAAAATGGATTGGTGCTTTCCTTTTCTTTTAAATCTTTCCACAGTATTTTTTAGTTGTTTGGTATCTTTCTTTATTCTTCCCTTCATTCAGATGTCTTGAAAATAGATTTTCTTTCAAGACTGTGCACCTGGTTCAGATGCCTTTCCCACCTTCATCTTCAGTGCCATTTCTACTTCCTCATTGGGAACATCAGGAACTAAGTTGTTAAAGAATACAAATAGCAAGGTTCTACTATCAGGATGATGAAAATAAAATATTAAAGAAATTCTGGCAAATCCTTTCCATTTTTTTCATCCATTTGTCACTCTCTTTTCAGTTCTATCTATAAATTCTCTTAGTACTATTTGATTTGGTCCCATCACATACAGGCTTTCTATAGGCTTGTTTTCTCTTCCACTGTTTTTTGTTGTTTTTTGAGGTAATACTGCTTGTAATCTTCTACAACAACCTTCTAAAATGTTTTCCAAATGAGTTTGTATTTGATATTATGCTTACTTTTAGCTTCCATGTCTCAGTGTTGACAGGAGGACCAAGTATTTGCCAGCTTAAGTATTTTGAGGGCTTTTTTCTTTTTTGGAGGAAGGATTTTTTTTAAAGCCTTGATTGACTAAACTTCTATAAGAAATGAGGATGATTAGAATCAGGTTCCCCTCTCCCCTTTGTCCACTTTCACTGAAGGTGTCAATAATTTATTTGACTAAGTTAGAGCCATTGAAATTACACATCATACATTCTTATCTTCGTCCTTTCTCTAAATTTAGTGCTGACTTAGTCATTTGTTTTAATCAGTCAGTAGTCTGATTACACACACACCACAAACAGCTAATTCCAAATGATTCTCAACAGTTAATTACTTGTTAAAATATAGTCATTTTCATTTTTGACAAATAAAATAATTTTTCTAATTAAAAGAACACTGGCCATTTGGTTATTTCTTTTATTAAACAAATGTAAAGTTGTTTGTCTCTAACCAGAAAAGATAAACTTCCACTGTTAGAACAGGTATAGTAATGTTAGAATTCCCCCCTTACCCCTCTTAATTCAAGTAGATTGTCTTCATTATTTTTTTTAAGATACAGATTTCCTGGGCTGTGCAAACATCATATTTATAAAACTGAACACAAAAGCAAACAAAAATAAATTTGCTATTCTGAGATTTGCCATCTGATTTTGTTTTATAGTTAAAAATGGATTTTATAATATTGAAAGAGTGATTATAGGTACTTACCTGCAACTAGATCCTAAGGAAAAACAACTAAAATAACCTTGATACTCTATTTCAAGAAATTACAAATGAAACATTTACAGATCTATTAGAACCATGGAGCCAAATATTGGTAGAATCTTCTAACCGTTTCCTAAAAGAAATGTCCAAAGAAAAAGTGCTAGGAATGTGATGGTCAAAACCTAGAACTACAAACATGGAAGGATGGATGGTGGGGAAGAATGGCATTCTGATGAAGTAAGCCTCACTCTTATCTGAAATGGACAAAGGAGGGTCAACAGGAAAATAAGTGAGGACAGTGAAGGAGCTGGGGGTTAAAATAATAATGAGAAGGGGGAGGAGATGGTGAGAGAAAAATGCCAAGGAGAGAGAAATTAACAAACAAAATAAACTTCCTGATCCTCAAAGGAGGGAGGGAGATAAAAGAAAAAAACAGTTAGAATTTAAGGAGATGCCCACCATTTGAGGAATTACTAAACAAATTATGGCAATGAAAGTAATAGAAACTCATTTTGCTGTATAAAATAGTAAAAAGTTTTCAGAGAATCTTCAGTATTATGAAATGAACAGAGTCAAATGAGCAGAATGAGAACAATTCAAATAGCAAAGAAAAACAACCTCAAAAAAATTTGAGAATTCTAATGGATACAATGAACAATCACATCTCCAGAGTACCTATGTTACCCACCCATCCTGACAGAGAAATACTGCATACAAGATGCAAAGATATACTTTTTTGGATATGGGCCACCACATGCATTTATTTTGCTCAACTATTTTTATTTGTTAAAATTTTTTTCTCTTTCTATTTTTTTAAACCCTTTCTTCTTAGAATCAATACTATGCATTGGTTCTATGGCAGAAGAGTGATAAGGGATAGGGAATGGGGTTTAAGTCACTTGCCTGTAGTCACTCAGCTAGGAAATATCTGAGGCCAGATTTGAACCCAGGAGCTTCTATTGCTAGGCCTGGCTCTCAATCCACTGAGCCATCTAACTATCCCCCAACCCCTCTTTTTTTAATAGAGAGATACAGGAAGGGGAGAGTATAATTAGCAATGAAGATTAAAAAAAAAAAAAGAAAAAAAACATTGTTTTTCAATGCATAGAAACAGGACATTTGGAAGGAAGTACAAATAGGACAGTTTTGAAAATAATGTGTGGAATTTATTATATACTTAAAATCAAGTAGTATGAAATGAAAATTCAATTACATACAGAATTCTGTTTTTCTGTTCTACTTTGCATATAAAAATTCTCTCTGCCTGTCTGTTTCTCTCTCCTACCCACCTCCCTCTCTTCCCTTCTTGTCTTTCTGACTCCTTTCTCTTTTCTCTTTCTTCTCTGTCTCTTAAGAACTAGCATCAAACCTCTACCTTCTGAATAATTTAATGAAAAAGCATTTCTCCAGTGCTTAATGTATACTAAATACTGGAAACACAAACCGAAAATTAAAGATAACCTTTGCCTTCAAGGAACTTATATGGGGGAACAACAAATTTAAGGGAATGGCAATGAAGAAAGACTATTTTGGGTTGAAAGGGAAAGGGAGGGGAGCCACAAAGGAGTAGACAGTTACATCTTTCTAGGAGCAATGAAAGAATTGATTATGGTTCCAGAACTAGAAAGAGAGAAATGAAATGTCCTGGGGGTGAATCAGGTTTAGTGATCTGGTGAATCAGGAATAGTTAGGTTTGAACAAGTGTTCATTCTGCTCCACTACTTTGGACCTTTCTGTGAGGATTCCTCTGGCCCTCTCTAGGAAAGGTGCCACTGGGCCTAGTGTAGTTCACAGCTATTAAATACAAGATTCAAAAAGGCTTCAGAGCTGGAGTATATGGATATAGGCAGACATCATTCTGAAAGTAGGAGAGCACCAACCAGAGCACACAGGAAGTACATGGGCATCTCTATTCTTCTTTTTTCTAGTGTGCACTGATTGGCTTTAGAGCAGATCATTCCTGTATAACTTCTAGTTGTCACCAAAACATATTTTACACAGCCCTCCAGGTGGGGGGGAGAACCACTCACAGTTATAAAATATGAATATTCTAGACTCTTATTACTTATAAATTTATGGCTCTCTAAGTTTCCCTAACAGTATGAGCTTTGACTTTCCATACCAAGCTTGGAATGATCACAGCAGAGGCCTATTACTGTGTAGAGAAGGGTTAATTCTAGGCCTGCTGGAAAATCTCTGCGGCTTCTTTATTCTGGTACTTTAGAAGGGATCAACCATTTATTTTATTAAGCACCTACTATACCAGCTTCCAGACACTGTGGTAGGTATTGAGCCAGAATAGCTATGCCAGAATCAGTAGAAAATCTAAGTCCTTCATTAGGCCACAATACATGGTCTGTCTCTCTCTATCAAAATCCCTATCTAACCTCTAAAGTGGAAACTCATCTTTCTCTCCATCATCATGAGAGCTGTGTTTTATGTTTCATATCTTATGTCACCTCGTGGGACATTACTATCTAATAACGAAATAAATGGGTATTTTGGAACTGAATTTGCCTATCGATTAAATTTATACGAATCAGAGAAATACCAATCTCATTTAGGTATATTCTATTATTAAGTATGATATTTCATATTGAGCAATTTCATAGTAAATTATAAACTTCTAACTGATGCCTGGTGAGTTTATCTAATATAGGATGGCAAGTAAGCCAAAGTACTCACAACCGGGCAGTTCATTCTTAAACAATCCCAAATTCATCTCACACCTGAGTAGCCAAAACTCCTTCAACCAACTGAAAAAACTGCTCTTAGCCCAAAGAAACCTATGAAATGGATGGCAATAACATCTTTCTGGGGATTACCTTGTTTCCAAAAACTTAATGTAAAATATAAATCATGGTTTCCATGTGGCAGAATCTTCCCCACTCAACCTCCCCAAACAAAAAAAACCTGCTCCTTTCTCGAGATTTGTGGAATGAGTAAAATGGTTCTTTTGCTCTTAAGTAGGAAATCTGTTTATGTTATTTTTTGCCAGCTGGTGAACAATGCTATCTCTTTCATATGCTAAACTGTATATTCTAGGTTCCAGACAACAGTGTGTTGGTATTTCATTTTCTGAACTGACTACAAACAATAAAAAAACTGTAAAAGTAAAAAAAAAAAAAAAAAAACCTGTATCAACCCATATTTAACACTGATCCTCATTGCAGTTTTGTAATATTTAATGAATAGCTGAATTCCAACACAACTCAATCACAGCTGAATAGTGATGTCTCAATCTTATAAGCAACACTGATTTAATACGAGTTTGCACTAGAAAGGAAAAGAGGCCATTTAAAAAAAAAAGGTAAAACCAATGTTAGTCTGAGATAGCTGAATAGGGGCCTGCTCCAAGGGGATGAAGCCTAAGAGATAGCAGTTTGGACATCAGAGACATCCAAACTTGGACGTACTGCTTATATAAATTGGCTTGATTAATGAAACCCATTTGCTGAACTGGTTTTGTAAAAGGTACAATATGAACTTCTCTATAGCTTGACTAGGCCAGACTAGAAAACATGAAGAAAAGATACTTGGAAATCGCATGCTTTTCTTTTAGAAGCAATATTATTATCTGATCACCAAATTCCTCACTTCCTTCTTTAATTATAACGTTCATCCATTTTAAAAAGTAAAATTTGAGAATTTGCTAGAAATAACAACTGGACAGTTAAAATATAGGCTATTTCATTTAGATTAATAAATATGCCAGAATTCTTAAAGGGACTAAGAAACAATGCAACAAAAAGGCAACAGGATCTAATTTATCCAAATTTCCAAAACATGACACCCCAATGAATGGCTTATGATTATCCTGAACTAAAGAGAACAGTGGTTTTTAAGAAAGTAACCCTTGATGACTGTTCAAATATTATAGATCAATAATTCTCCATTAGGAAATTTTTAAACCCTTACCTTCCATCTTAGAATCAATACTAGGTATTGGTTCTAAGGCAGAAGAGTCGTAAGGGCTAGGCAATGGGGGTTAAGTGACTTGCCCAGGGTCACACAGCTAGGAAGTGTCTGAAGCCAGATTTGAACCCAGGACCTCCCGTCCCTGGGCCTGACTCTCAATCCACTGAGCCTGCTGCCCCTTCTCCATTAGGAAATTAAATACTTTGGAAGTATATAATGAACTCAATGCAAGCACTAAGTTTTACTCATATAATTGAATACTTCCAATCTGCCAAATCAGTTCCCTTCTGTCATTCGAAATAATTTAAATCATATTTTTCCTTAGTTTAGTAAGTCTTATCTGATTAGTGGCAGAGTGCTTTTGAGAGAGCCCTGAGTCTTGCTAATGCTCCTTTAATAATACTTAGGGAGTCAAAAAAATCTAAAATAAACATGAACAAAAGCAGTTTTATGTAAACCATCCTGTTTCTCTTGTGTTAAAGTTCATAGATGATACCTAAACCTATTAAATGGGCTTTGGAAATGGAAAGGAAATTGGTGAATGCTACACTTAGAGAAATTTAAGAGCTCTTTTGAAGATGGAAAATGTCTGCTAGTAAGGGTTAAGTCCTCTAGTTAGAGATCTTTTGCTATCTTAGGTTCCTTGTTATCCTTATCATCTAATATTTACTATATGCCCAGAGGGAATAGTACAAAAAATGACCTTTGCTGCTTTGATAGCATAGCAATCACCCAATCAGAAGAATTTAAAGTATAGAGTAAGGTGCTCATAATTATTTTGTTGAGTTTAGGATTTTAATCTCATGAAGATCAATAACTCTTCTGTAACTGATAGGCTTAATTCTTAACGGGACTGAGAAGCTTAATGGGTTTGCCTAGGATGACAGGTGGGTAGAAGAGAGGCATTCATATGGATCAAAATTACATGTAATTATGAAGCTAAATTGAACTAGTCATATAAATATTTATCTGAGAAGATGCTCACAAAACCAAAGCTAGGCAAGAGAGATAAGTTAAAAACTTTTTAATCCAGCATTTCCCATACTGTTCCTGAAATAGCAGGTTCTAGCTCCTGTACCCATGCTATGGCACAAACTTTCCCCAGGTCTGGAATACTTCCCCTCTCCACCTCCACCTCTGAATCCTCGGCTTCCTTTCAGACCCAGCTCTTCTGAGCAGGTCTTTCCGTGTTTCCTGAGTTGCTAGTGCTTTCTTCTCTAGGATGGCTTTCTATCCACTTGGTATGTATCTTGTATGTGCTTACTTGTATACATGTGGTTGGTCTTCTTTAATGTTGCATAAACTCTTTGAGAGTGGGGACCATTTGCATATTTTCACTCTATCCTTAGCACTTGGCTCAGTGCCTAGCAACTAAGAGCTTAAAAACTGTATGCTGATTGATGATGCCAAAGGAGTTTGAGATGTGACTGTAGCAAGAAGCTTTTCATGCTGGAGTGAATCTGTGTGAATGACACTGCCCTGTATCCTCCCTCTAATGTGCCGTGGCTGGCAGTACGGACAGTTGGAGGAAGGAGATAATGAATGGTCACATCAATGACTGGACATTTCTTGAGCACCTACTATGTACAAGGCACTGTCTTCTTCCTTCATTTGTATTATAATACCTGTCATTAACATTAGCTTATAATATTAGAAATAAGTAGGACATAGAAAGTGAATGATTACTCTGTTTATAAGATAAAGCAACATACTGGTTGAAATGAAAAGATCTGAAACATACTAGTCATATCATAGTCAAACTTAAGGCTTCTAGAAAATGCAAGCTATATTTTTCTAACAGTATTCAGAATATGAACATTTAACAACCACTTTCTTTTTTAGCCATGATAACTTTATATAAAATTAACCATAATATCATACAGAACATAAATAGTCCCATTACTTACATAGCTGTGGCTTTTGAGGTAACCTGATGGGCCGTGTGTGAAAACTTTATCTCCTTCCAAACCAATTACTCTTTTACAAATATTTGATTTAGGGTCACTTGGACTTTTGGCAATTATAATATCACCTCTGAAAGGAAAAATTAAGAAAAATGTAACTATGATTACCAAATATCATTTCTAAAGCACATATATGCTGTTAGTGCTATTCCAGTACTCTACGAAGCAAGATAAATACATCTTATACATTTGGCTCTAATACATGATACATTTACTTAGTACTTTATAGTTTATTATAATAAACCTAGCATTTATATAACTCTTTAAGGCAAAGCTCTTTACAAATATTTCATTTGATCTTCACAATCTTGGCAAGTAGGTGCTATTATTATTCACATGTTTCAGTTGAGGACACTGAAGCAGGTTGGGATTAAGTGACTTGCTCAGAGACACATAGCGGATAAGCATCTGAATCCAGATTCAAGGACAGGTCTTCCTGATTTCAGGTCCAGTACTCTATCCACTGCACTACGCAGCTCTCATTTGATCTTCATAAACCTCAACCTGGGAGGCAAGCAAGTATTAATTTTTTCCATTTTACCAGACCATATGAATAGACTCAGAGGGAAAAATTACTTTCTCAGGACATATGCCCAATAAATGGTAGATTTGGCACAAGCACCCAGGTCTTCTCACTTCTAATCCAACTTCTTTCTACTACCCTAGATATACTGATATGATCATACATATAGAAATCAGAACCCCTAAATTAATGTGGTAGCAAAGGCACAACTAGAACCTCCTATATCTGTGCATTCCATGATCTGTTTCTCACATTTCTGGAAGCTACCACCCGCATAGTAAGTTATAGAACCAAACTGTGGAAAAACTACCTATTATAAAACTAAAAATTAATTAGGTAAAATTAATCATACTATTATCTAGTAAACAGTGTTACTACTATGAATAGGTAGAATAATAAGAAGGATTATCTTTGCCTTCAGGGAAGTTAGAGAATGGCCTTATTTATGCTGAATATTTAGGTTTGTTTGCAAGACAATCCAATATTTAATTTTATTCACTGAAGAAAGAAATGGCACTGTATTTAATTCAAAATTCAAAAATTGAATTCAAAAAATTTGGCTGAGTGTTTTCTATGTCTCTTATAGCTGTGAGATTCTTTGCCATACCCCTTCCCCCAAGGTATGTACAAACATGATTGAGAGAATAATATTAGAAAAAATTCAAGCACAATAAAAGAGAGAATATTAAGTCCCTAAATTTGTGGCCTAGATAATAGTATATTATGTTGAAAATAAAAATTAAAACAAAAAATTAAAAACAAAATATTATTATTAATGAGAGGCAGTATAGGGTAGTAGGTGGAAGAGGGGCCTTGAAATCCAAAGTTTAGAGACTGAATTATACCAGTTTTAAGCTGCAGGTGATCAAAAGAACACTGCCAAATGTCTTAGAGCCTTGATTTTGCCTTTTGTAAAATGAGGATAATAATAACTGCAGTATCTATTCCATAAAATTTATGAGGACAAAATGAGTATGGCAAGTGCCTTGAAAATATTAAAGTACTATATAAATATGATATATCATTGCCACTTCCATTATGGGAATTATGAATGAAAGATCTATGTGAGCCAGAGGAATATGAAGCAACTTCATGGGAAAGGTAGCATGTAAGGTGGAGACTGAAAGTCAGTTAAGACTTACACAGGTGAAGATGAATGGGGGACACATAAAGAACAGTAATTGTGCATGTGTGTTTATGTGTATATCAATCCATATTTGTATGCATGCATAATACACAATATTTATGAAATGCTGACATATAAAATACCATGAGTACATATATGTGTGTATATATACACATATATATAAATACAAACATATAGCTATATAAAATGTTAATTCTACTATCACAATAGAATTCTCTACCTACACTAGACACTTGTATTCTATGTGGAACCAAAATCCCCATGCTAAAAAAAAAAAAATCCAAGTGAATCACTTACATAAAAGTAAAAACGGCCATGAAAATGACATGGGGAATCTCCAAATGTAGTAGACAAAAGCACAAAAAATTTGTATCTCATTAAGAAAATTATGTAAATACCCATAATCAAGAAATATACACTTAAAAGGCAACTAGATCTGTATAAAAATAAAGGGTTGCTTCAGTAGTTAGTGAGTTCCTTGTTCTTAGAATTCTTCAAGCAAAGTCCAGATGATCACTTACTAGGGATGTCATAAAAGCTTAAGTAGCTTTGTGATCCTTCTTTCATTATGATCTTTAGAAACTATTTAGAAATTTCATGAATCAAATTTACCTTTGGATTGCATAAAAATGTCGGCTAAGATTTTCTGCGAAGACAATGTCACAATTCTGGATTGTAGGTTCCATTGATGGTCCAGAACACTATAAAAAGATGATTTTATAATTTGTAAACATTTTTACTTAATAGAAGGTATGAATTCTTAAAAAGTCTTTTAAAGAAATATTACCCCCCCAAAGATCCTGCTATTCATTATTTTGATACAAAATAATTCTTAAGTTAACACCCTAGATGCATACTTTTAATTCAATTCAACATTTATTATGTGTTTACTATGTGCTGGCCACTGGGGTTACAGAAACAAAAGGACAGTATTTGACCTCAAGAAGATTCCATTCTATTGGGGGAAACAATCACTACATGGAAATAAATACAAAGTAATTTTGCAGAAGGGAACTGATAGCTAGAGAGATTAGAAAAGGTTTCATGCAGAAAGTGACATATATTCTAGGTTTTATGGAAATGAGGATTTTCAGAGGCAGAAGCAAAAAAAAAAAAAAAGTGGCTTGTGCTAAAGAACAGAGCCAAATGATGGAAAGAAAATCATGTATAATAGACAGTTTGGCTGGACTATGGTAGAATAAAGTGAGTAATACCTCACAAGCCTAGAAAGGCAAGTAGAGTCCAGGATGTGAATGGTTTTAAATTTGGCAGTCTGCATTTTATCCCAGAGGCAACAGGGAGCCATTGGAGTTTTCTGAGGAGATGGACATGGGCAGACCTATGCTTTTAAGAATGTCCACTCTGGTAGCTCTGTAGATTAAAAAGGGAAGAGTCTTGAGTCAGAAACATCAAAAAAGAGGCCTTGTAATAAACCAGATAAGAGGACTGAACTGAAATAATAAGTGGAATGAATAAGTAGAGAGAAGAGATGGAACAAGTGATATAAAAATTGAAAACTGACTGGATATGAGGTTAAATGGGCCTGAAGATACAATGAGAAAAAACTAAACAACTCCTACCCTGAGGAATCTTATCATCTTCAAAATTCAACTTATAAACTCATATATATGCAAAATGTTCAAATATTTCTGTGATCTCATTCATAATTATGTTCTCGCTGAATATTAAATTAATTGAGACTGAAATTCATCCACACCCAACCTTCTGTGGGACCCTTGACCACAATTCTGTCCCAATTTCACTACAGAGGAGATACCCAGTGGCTTTCTCCTCATACCACAGGAAAACCAGCAGTATATGAGAGGTCCTCATCCTCCCCCGGGATGATCTGATCATCTTTTGTGTTCATATATTTATTTAAAAACATTGTTTACTCCTGTTCTTCATGGGCCTTTGTGTGTCAAATGCTTCTGCCTCTTCCTCCTGGCCATATGCCTCTACGGTGCCTTTACCTTTAGTGTGACTCACTTTTAGTTCTAGGAGATTGTGGTATTCTGACTCCAATAATGCAATGGCAGTGGTCACAATGGTAAAAAAAAATAAGCTTTTGTTTCTAGAAGACTGGGTTCACTAAAAGAGTTTTATAATTTCCTGAAGACAGTTTAGTTTGCTTTCTACCTATTAATTCTTGGTTAAATCTAGGAATATCTAAAGGAGTGCATCATCTACAAAGTATCCTATCTCTGACTTGGATCTCCTCTATTATAATGGTAAACAACTTCAGTGAGCATACATCTCTTAGTTTTATGCCACTTCAACATTAATGATCAGAAGAATGTCAAAAAGCTAGGCTATAGCTTTCATGGAATCAGGAACAACTCTAAGGTCTGCATGGGAGACCCTTTGTGGGAAGAGAGCCTTTAAGGTGATATTTAGGTCTACCAAATCAAATGTTTCAATATAATCAACAAGCGATAGTGGGATTTTGTTTTCTCAAAATCTTTCAATCACTTGTATACAAATACAGTCTACTTCAAAATATCACTTGAAAAAGTCCATTAATAAATTAAAAAGTCCAATCAATTAATCTCTCAGTATTTAAGGACCTATTATGTGCCAGGCACTGTGCTGAGTGCTGAAGACACAAAAAGTGGCAGATAGTCTCTGTCCTCCAGGAGTTCACAATCTAATGGTAGAAGATGACAAGCAGATATATGCTAACAAGCTATACAGGATAATTAGGAGATAAGTAACAGAGAGAAGGCACTAGAGTTAAGAACAGTTGTGAAAAGCTTCTCACACTCTCACTGAGGATGTCCCCAATCCACATCTGGGTAATTTTCACAAAACATCTGAGTAGACAGGAAAGTAAACAGAGAGGGCAGCAGTTGTTAATGTGCTTTTGATCATCTTTTGGGGGTACTACTCCCCAAGGCCTAAGATCTATTTTTCCTTTTACTTTGTAGCTTCCCCTCCTTCAGACAACTTGCAAAATAACGCCTCAATTCCCCCCGAACTGTGCCACCTCCAGTACAAGATGACTCTAATTATACTTGGCCTAATTCAGTAGCTTTCCTCTCCATGTTCTCTTTGATACCATTTCTAGCTATGTAAGTATATCCAGAACTGTGATGACAGACTCCAAGTGTAGTTAGCAAGGGAAAAGGGAATGAGCATTTATATAGTGCCTAATTATGTGCTAGCCTATGCTAAGCACTTTACAAATAACTCATTTGATCTCCACAACAACCCTGAGAAGTAGGTGCTGTTATTGTCCTCATTTTAAAGTTAAGGAAACTGAGGCAAGCAAAGGTTAAATGAATTATCCAGGGTCATAAAACTAGTAAATGAAGCCAGATTTGAAATCAGGTCTTCCTGGCTTCAGGCCCAGAACTCTATTCACTGTGCCAAATAGCTGCCTTTAATTGCCTTTAGTTATTCCATAGTCTTTGAGAGTCAAAAATTGTGTTTAAAAATTTTGTGCATCTATTTTATTTTTCTTCAGGTTAATGTCCTCCTATTTTTACTTAAATACCATTGGGGAAGCTTGTTTAGGTTTTTCTTTTCTCCTGGAACAATTTCTTTAAACTAGTTTTATCTTCTACTCTTCTCTGTTTTAAGGAGCAATACTGTTTCCAATTTCCCATCACTGATCTCTACAAGATTTTACAAATGACTTCATATTCTTAAACAGTGTTGTCCTAGACTGATGTATCTTTTTTTTTTTCTTTTAGCAAGTAAGGCAGGTGTTTGTTTACTAAAACATTTTTTCTACTTTTTTAGTCTCTTTTTTTTAGAGATTGATTAAGCCACCTAAATCTTTGTATGAAATTATTCTATAAACTATATTCATTTATTCCATCCATATCTCATTTTTATTATTAACAACTTCTTTAAATGGGTCATGATATTGGTTTTTATTACATGCCTTAGTTTTTAATTTAATTTTTATACTTTTCAAAATGTTATGTTAATTTTTATTTTAGTTCTAATAAGTCAGTCTTCTATTTATAGGCAGCTGGTTTGGGAATCACTATGTCAAAAATGAATTTTTATTCATTAATTAACATTTCATCTATTTCCTTTTGTTGTAGAATGTTATTTGGTACTGTACAAAACCTTCTAATTCTTCTCTTAAAGAGGGTATTCAAATATTATACCACAAGAAATTATAAATATGAAGAATTCAGAGAATCCTGGAAAGACAAAGATACTGATGCAGACTTAAACAGAAAAGGAGAATAATTTACGCAATGTCTACAATTATGTAAAGGAAAACAATACTGAAAGGCTTTACTCTTCAGAAATGTTGATCAATGCAGTGGCTTGCTAAAAATTCAGATAATTTGATAGAGAAACATCTGAAAGCATAAAGGTGGTGGCCTTTTGGATTAAAATCACCAATTATTAATGTCTAATGTGGTATAACTTAGAGGATTTGGGAATCCTTGGAATTTATTTACCTTTTTTTCTACTTTGAAATTAATATTAGTATGTAAGCCACAATTACTTTCATGGTGGCTTTTTTGCAAATATTTATCATGAGCTTTACTGATTTTCATGTTCAGTGAAATTATGGTTCTTGCTGCTTTGGAGCACACTACAAAAGTGACTTCTCCAACACATTTGCTTCTGGAAACCATGCTTCCATTTAATTTTTAAAAAACCTTACCTTCTGTCTTATTGGTTCTAAGGCAGAAGAGTGGTAAGGACTAGGCAATGAGGGTCAGGTGACTTGCCCAGGGTCATACAGCTGGGAAGTATCTGAGGCCAGATTTGAATCTAGGATCTCCCTTCTCTAGGCCTGGCTCTCAATCCACTGAGCCACCCAGCTGCCTCCCATCCTTCCATTTAAATACAGCATTCATTGGCTACTGGACAAAGACTGAAATACTAATAATTAAGTTGAACTTTATTCATGATCTATACTTTGTGTGATTGTTAACAGTTCTACTATATGGCCACTATAACTGCAAGAGTGGAAGGCTATGGGCCTATTTCATAATTTTGTTTCTCTCCTGGATCCATATAGCCAAAAACTTATATTAGTTTAACTGTTCTTCAGAAAAAATACTCAGACTGTTTCTTGCCTGGATTATCTACAGATAAGTAAACCTGAAGTATACCCAAACACAAAAAGTAATTTCAAGAAGTACAGAACACTAATGACCAAGGGAATCACAAAATGCCTTACATAGGAAGTGGCGCCTGACCTGTGCTGTGAAGGAAGGAATTCAAAGAGATGGAAGTTAGAAGTGAGGAGAATTTCAGACATGGCAGTCACCATGCTTAAAGGGATGAAGTCAGGAAATGGAATATAATATACAAACAACAACTGGTAAGCTAATCTCTGGAATGGAGAATAATATTAAGTAATACTAAGAAGGTTGATGAGAGTTAGATTATGAAGGGATTTAAAAGTCAGGTTAAACACTATCCACATCCAGAGAAAGAACTGTGGGAGTAGAAATGCAGAAGAAAAACAAATGATAGATCACATGGTTCCATGGGCATATGATTGGGGATATTTACTTTAAAGGCTCACTCTATTGCAAATATTAATAATATGGAAATAGGTTTTGAACAATGATACATATAAAACTCAGTGGAATTGCTCATCAACTCAGGGAGGAGGGAGGGAAGAGGGGAGAGAAAGAAAAAAATCATGTAACCATGGGAAAATATTCTAAATTAATTAAATAAAAATAATAATAAAAAAATAAAGTCAGGCTAAGGATTTTTTTATCCTAAAAGAATTATGGAGATAATGAGGATTCTTTATAAGAGAGACGGATGGTTAGATTTATGTTTTAGAAATATCAATTTGGCAGCTGTGTGAAAGATGAACTGGATAAGAAATAGCCTGGAATAAAGAAGCCAATTTGAAGGCCATTGCAGTGGTATGAATGAGATTATTACAACCTTAACTAAGATTGTAGTTAGGGGAAAAAATACAGATGCAACAGATGTTGTGAGAGCAGAAACAAGACCTGGCATATGACTAGACATGGGGGAAGAAAGTGAAGAAGAGGGAAAAAATGAGAATGATTCCAGAGTTGTGATCCAGAGAGACTAGAAGAATGGTGGTACCCTCAACATAAAGGGGAAATATTAAATAAGCATAGGCTTGGAGGGTAGATATAATGAATCTCATTTTGGAAATGATGAATTTGAGATGCCTATGACTAGGAATTTCCAACAGTCAGTTGGTAATGTAGACCTGCAGTTTTAGGAGAGAGAAGAGAATTATATATAGAGATGTGAGAGTCATCTGCATAGATGATATTTGAACTTGTGAAGGCTGACAAGACCATGGTAAGAGGATGATGAGAGAAAAGAAAAGAGTTGAGAACAGAATCTTGAAGGAGGCCAACACTTAGGCAGAAGCAGAAGGATGATTCTGCAAAGAAGTCTGAGCACAGACAGACAGGATATTCTGGAGAGATCAACATCATGGAAGTCAAGGAAATAGAAAATAACTGGGGAAAGGTGGTTAACAGTCTCCAAAGCTGCAGAGGTCAGGTAAAATAAAGGCTAAGAAGAGAAGGAAGAACAACTCAGTCTTCCTAACCTTACAGAGATCAGTTTCAGCTAAGTGTTGAGAGCTCATGCCAGATTGTCAGGAACTGAAAAGTGAATAAAAGTTTCTAAACAATGTAGGCAATAATATAAATGACCATTTAGGGAATTTGACTGAAGTTATAGCAAGATTAAATAAATGTTTTAGTTTTTTAAGACCCTTATCTTTAATCTTAGAATCAATACTGTGTACTGGTTCCAATGCAGAAGAGTAGTAAGGGATAAACAATTTGAAGACAGAATTAACTCTCCCTTTGTCTATTTTTAAAGTACCCCTAACTTAGGAGCTAGCTAACCATTAGGTAAGAGAGCTCACAAATCACTTAATAGTTCACACTCCCAAAGACCAGAAGCACTGCCCCACCTTGGGTAGTGCTAGGCAAATTGGGAGACTACAATTGGTTCCTGTAAAGAATGGGAGAGACAGGAAGTGACATGGGAAAAGGGGTATAATAGAAGAGACCAACATGGTCTTGTCTCTTTCCTTATTTGGTTTTTGGTGAGACTGGTTCCTTGGAGACACTCTTTCCTTAGATTCTGTGTCAGTGAGTAGCATTGAAGAGACATGCTTTTCCTTGGAGTGTTGGTGGAACTCTGGCTGAAGACAAAACTAGGAATTCTGGCTGAGGACTACTGGGAGATCCATGTGGAGTTTGGGACTTGAGGGAGCCCCCCCACTTAGGGCAGAGCCGCACTTAAGGCTGTAGGCAAGAAAAGGCTCTGTCTCCTTCCTACATTTCCCACTTTCAATATCTTTCCTTGTTGTAAATAAAAGCTGCTAACAGTCATTTTGACTTAGGGGCTATTTTATAAAAGATGACAATTTTTATAACTCTCATACTGAGTCAAAATCTAAATTTAATTCTTAAAACAATGAGGGTTAAGGAAACTTGCCCAGGTCCATACAGCTAGGAAGTATCTGAGGCCAGATTTGAACCCAGAATCTCCTATCACTAGGTTTGGCTCTCAATCTATCTAGCTGCCCCCACCTTAAAATGAATATTTTAAAGGATACAGGAGACTAAGGCAGATTGTAGATAGCAGGAAAAAATCCATTAAAATAATAATAATAATAATAATAATAATAATACTGTAAAATGCACACGATGATTGAAGGGGCAAACTCCCAAAGCAATGGAAGGAAATGGTACACAAGTCCAGGTAGAGGAGATAGTTTTAACAGGAAAGGAGTTCTGAATTTCAATATCATGGAAGCAGGGCAGTTCCAGTGCTGGTAAGATGAAGGAGATGAACATTCCCATGAATGTCTGAAGTAAAGTAAATGTTCCCATTATAGGTGCTGAGGAACTTGATGAACTAGAAGATCTGAGTGTGTGAGGAAACACTAACATGTTCATTAAATCGTCAAGCAATTGGAATAGAGTAGACCAGGTTCCAAACTACCTGAAAAAGGACTCCTACCTGGAAGTGGGTAGATGACTCCATAAAGGAACCAAGTGAAAAAGATGGATATATAAATAAATCTGAAAGGAGAAGTTGCTTAGTAATGGTGACAACATATGGTGCAGAAGTGGGTAAAAAAGGATACTCATCTGTAAATTTCTTTGTGTCACAAAATGTTAGAAAAATTAATCCTCTATTGATTGGATTAATCTTACTGCTTTATCTTCCCTGAGGCTAAAACCTCGAGGGGAGGGAAAAACAAACAGAAAAACAAAAAAACAAAAAAAACCATGGGGTGATAAGAAGGAGCATTTTCACTAAACTGAGCAAAAAAAAAAAAAAGAAAGAAAAAGAAATTGTTTGATCAATCCATATTATTATTAAGGCAAACTATCAGGTTTGGGAACATGTCCCTACCTCTATAAAATAATACTAGACAATATAATCAGGTCCTTATGCCTATCAGAAACATAATACTAAGCTTAATGAGATAATGGAGCTGATTCAATATAGAAAATCTTACTCAGTCAAACCTTTATATGATCCTAGAATTTAAGAATATTTAGGATTTCAAACTGCATGATTTGTGGACAACTAATAAATACCTAGATATAGATCTTTTACCAAAATTTAAATGTTTACCAGTATGACTATTATTGAATATTCAAAACTCACCATGACAACACCACCAACATATTCAAAGGCACAATGAGCTATACAGCCATATTGAAGAGTATAGCCAAGAAGTCGAAAGGTTTTTCCCATAATGCTTCGAAGCATAGTTCTATGCAGATTCGGACACCACTGGCCTGATGATAAATTTTTAAAAGTAAAATAATCAATGATTTAAAAAATCTTAGTCAACATGCTACATTTAAAAATTGGTATACTTTTGAAAAAAATCCATTCTAAGAAAGAAGGTAAGGACTTAAATATAATTAGAATCTCAATTAGAAATTAATCAGTTTATCAGTAAGCCCCTTTAGGTCTATTCCATGGCCAAGCACAATACAAAATACTGGAATACAAGACAAGAGGAAAATGATCTTTACTCTCAAGAGATTTATATTTTAATAGGAGAAAATGCATCTAATTACATTTTATACAAAATATATACAAAGTAAATAACTAAGGGGAAATGGATTAGCATTTATATATAATTTTCAGGTTTTCAAAGCTTGATACATATACCATATATATCTTATGAGGCATTTGAGCCTCAAAACAATCCTGTGAGGCAGGTACTATTACATATTCTCATTCTACAGATGAGGACTTCTTTGGGGTCAAACAGTGCAGAATAATCTGTGTTGGGGTTTAAGATTCAGGTCCTTTGGTCTCCATGTTCATCACTTTTTACCCTTTTTGTCACTGAGCAAAGTAGCATACACATATTTAATCAGAGATCTTGTGAGGAAAATGTCTTAAGTGAAAGAGATTAATGGGAAATGAAGAAACCACATAAGGCTGTTAAGATATTTTAGAGCATTTGGAAGATCCTGATATTCTTCAAAGTACACTCTACTGTGTAACCGATCATTTATTCTATCCTATATCTTAAAAAATAACTTGTGCAGTAGATAATGTAGTAGTAAAGTAACTCCTCAAAGAATCCTTAACAGTTATAAAAAATCAGGAGGTATTCTGAGGAGTTTAGTTGGAAAACTGGACTAAAGAATTCTGATGAGAAAAAGCAATGGTAGTTAATCTATAGAGTTTTCTACAGATGCACAGACAAATCCCTACTAAGAACAGGGAGTTGTATGAGAGGATGAAGGTAGATCTGCCATGGTACTGAAAGAAAAACATTAGGAACACTAATGCTCAGAATGAGATGAGGCAGGTGAAGAAAGTGAAGGACAGTGAAAAGCTGGTTTAGGGTTGCTTTATTTCTTTGTTTTACTTCTTTGAGCCAAAGAGGTGAATCAAAGAAGAAATAGGATCTTACGGGAAGCAGAGGGGCCATGGGATGGGATATGGAATAGGGGAAAGAAATACATTTTCAGACATGGCCAATGTGAGATTTTGCTTTGCTGGACTATAAGCAATGTATTCAAGGATTGTCAGATCTGTTTATTTAGCCCTAACCTCTCTCCTGACCTAAAAATATTCAAAACAAAACTTATGTTTTTCCCAAACAAAACCCCCTTTTCTAATTTTTCTATTATTACTGAGAGTACCACTTTCCGCCTACTCACCTAAGCTTAAAACCTAAGTGTCATCCTCAACTCCTCATTCACTCACTAACTCATCCCCCCTTCACAATTTACTGCCAAATCCTGTCAATTCTACCTTTACAACATCTAACCTATGACACTGCTACCACCAACCATGAACATAAAATTTTAAAGGAATACTTTCTTTTTGATAAGAACTACTGAGAAATGATCAGAAATTATTTTTACATCAACATCTTATACCTTATGTCGCAATCAGCTCAAAATAGACATAGACATATAACCTGCATACAAAAGGTAACAGAAAAAAAAATAGAAAATAAGATTAGATATCCTTCATATCAGAACTATAGCTAGAAGAAAAATACTTAGGTAAACCAATGGTAAAGAAGATGAGAAGAAGAGAGACAGATGAGCAGATCAACAGATACATAGTGCAAGCATTTATCAAGTTCTTACCATGTGCCAGTTAGGTAGCTCAGTGGCTAGAGTTAGGCTTATACATGGGAGGTTCTGGGTTCAAATTTGACCTCAGATTCTTCCTGCCTGTGTAAACTTGGGCAAGTCACGTGACCCCAATTAAATAGCTCTTACCACTTTTCTGCCTTAGAACCAATACTTAGAATGGATTCTCAGACAAAAAGATAAGGGGGTTTTAAATATATATATATATATATATAAACGATAATATAAATGGTAAAAGAGTAAAATCATTGAAAAAAATATATATATAGTCAATTTTCTCTTTAATTTGGATATCAGAATTTTTTCAATGATTTTACTCTTTTACCATTATATATATATATATCTATATAT